>NW_007034722.1:0-9277 GCF_000164805.1 Carlito syrichta
TAAACATCTGTCTGGGGATGGGGAGACACCTGTTATCAACAAGGGGGCCTGAATGAAGCATATTTGTATACCTAACCCTTAACTGTACCACATAATATCAAAATAAAAAATATTGATAAAAATAAAATAAAATAAAAATAAAGAGGTCACATCTACATGATGGAACGCTCTGTGGAAGAATTAATGACACCAGAAATGTTAAAATGTTAAACGAAAAGGGCAGCATTGTGAGTTTTTCTTTTCTTTTCTTTGAGTTAGAATCTTACTCTGTCACCCAGGTTGGAGTGCAGGGACATGCTCATGGCCACTACAGCCTCGACCTGCTGAGCTCAGGAGATCCTTCCACCTCAGCCTTCCAACTAAGTGGAACCATAGGTGTGCACCACCAAGCCCAGCTACTTTTTTGATTTATTATAGAGACGAGGTCTCGCCAAGTTGCCCAGGTTGGTCTCAGGCAATCCCCTCACCTCTGCCTCCCAAAGTGGTGGGATTACAGGTATGAGCCACCATGCCTGACTGAAAAGGATAGTATTTTAAAACTTAGAGATGTCATATGCACATGAATGAGAGACTGAGAAAGCTTTTCAAGATAAAGCATTAATACTATATTTGAACAGTAAGACTACAGATAAGTTATTTTCCAAAGTCTCTTCTATGACCAAGTGTGACTTTTGTGATCAGAAGAATAAATGTTATTTCAAGAAAAGAGTAAGCACCTGCCAGCAGCAGATGGCAGTCTCAGGCCCTGCCTGTGGCAGAGAACTTGTTTCCCTGTGAAGGTTGGAAGGCACGGGAGGTACTCAGACCTGCAGCTTCAGCCCAGCGGATAAAAGCCCTGCAGCCAGGAAGCCTTTCTGGACAAGTGTCCTGCCACTGGAGCACTACTTGAGGTAAGAAATAAGGGGAAGGACCCTGACTTTCAGTAGAGAGTTGAAGGCTACGGAACCCAAAGTTTACAGTGTGGCATAAGAAGAGCAGTGAATTCGTCCAGCAGCTTAAGACTGAGGCCTAGGCTGGCAGCCAATTGCTCAATGGGTGGATCAGCTCACTGACTGCCATCTCAACCTCAAACACCCTTTCCTTGCCATGTGAAAAAACCCTCTCTTGCTGCTCTGCCCTGCTAGACTGGAAGCTCTAGTAGAATGGTAGGGGGAGCGGGTAGACAGAGAGAGCCAAGGAGCTCCATCAAGAGACCATCACAGACAGAGAAACCACTGAGGCCTTGCCCTAGGAATATAGCTGGGCTTGGAAGGGTCAAGGGGAACAAAATAACAGAATGATAGAGTAGAACCCAGGATTTCACCTGGAGCCTGAGCATTGGTCATGTCTGTGTCAACCCATCCCTAGAAGCCTCATGGAAGGTTATCTCAATCTATTTTCTGCTGCTGTAACAGAATACCTCAGACTGGGTGATTTATAACGAACAGAAACGTATTCGGCTCATGGTTCTAGGGGCTGAGAAGTTCAAGATCAAGGGGCTGATCTGATAACAGCCTTTTTGCTGAGTAGTCACATGATGGAAGGCATTACGTGGGTGATAGAGAGAGAAGGGGGATAAACTCATCCTTTGTGAGACCCCCACTCCAGCAATAACAAACCCACTTCTGTGAGAATGGCATTAATCCATTCATGGAGGCAGAGCCCTCATGATCTAATCACCTCCTGCAGGTCCTACCTCTCAACACATCGGGATTAAGTTTCCAACACATGAACTCTGAGGAATATATTCATTCCATAACAGTGGGCATTGTTTGGGCACCAGGAAGACTGCCTTTGGAAGGGCATTGGTTCTTCATGGGCAGTTGCTGGACAGACAGGGTGGAGCTATAGGGAAGACCCTAGGGATAAATCAGACCCAGTGTGTATCCCCCAAAGCTAACTCTAGTGGGATATATGCATGCATTAGCAAGACATAGGTGAGAGACCAGCTGGTACCCAGTTGGTCTCTCCCTACAATGAGGGCGGGAACAGTGTGAGATGTGGCCAGAGCTCAAGACACAAAGGGACGGTGAGCTGAGAGAAGCAGAGGCGGGATGAGTGGGGGACACCCAGTCTGCCAATGGCTTCCTATGCTTTATCATGGAGTCTGAACCCTTGTTACTGGCATTTTTTTTCTTTTTTTTTTTTGAGTTGGAGTCTCCCTCTGTCACCCAGATTGGAGTGCAGTAGCATGCTCCCAGCCACCGCAGCCTCAACCTGCTGGGCTCCGGCGATCCTTCAGCCTCAGCCTTCCAAGTAGCTGAAACTACAGGCACGTGCTACCAAGCCCAGCTAATTTTTGATTTATTGTAGAGACGAGGTCTTGCCAAGTTGCCCAGGCAGGACTCGAACCCGCAGACTCAGGCAATCCACTCACCTCGGCCTCCCAAAGTGCTGGGATTATAGGCTGAGCCACCGAGCCTGGCCGTTACTGGCATTTTCAACCCAGCTAATCAACATTACTTCAGCATGTTCGCCCAGAAATGAAAAAGTCCAGCCACCTTTTGCAGCTGCTGGAGACTCCTGCACCTGCTGCCGCCTAGATGCTACCTCCTGCCATTCTCTCTTTCAGAAGGCAGCACAAACTCCCTGCGACAATTCCACTTTGCTTTGAATAACTATAAAATGTCATTCTCTGATGGAAAAACACAGTGTGCAATTCTAGACAGACACATCAATACCAAAGGTTGGTGACGCACATGTATTCGGTCGTGATCAGGGTCAGGTAACAGTGCTGCAGTAGACTTTCCAAAGTGTACCTCTTAGACAGCACACAGAGAGGACAAATACCTGATGTCACTGTTAGGGTGGAAGAAACAGTGAGGGAAGCTTTTGAAGTGTGGGGAACATAGGATACGTATGAACTCAGCAACTTGATACAGCAGACAAGGGAGTTTTACTGAACTTAAAATTTCAATTCTGATCACTGTAAAAAAGAAAGACCGGAGCAGAGTAAAACCCAAATTAATTTAGTGCAGCAAAGAATTTAGCAAGTGTGTATGCAAACAGAAAAAAGAAGTTGGTCATCTTGAACTTCTAAGAGGCTGTGAAATAAGAGAGAATGCCAACTTGGAAAAACTAATAGCATTACAGGATGTTTCTTACTATAACATCAAATAGATTAATACAAGGGGAGACCCCCAAAGGAATTACCTTTTTGTAGAATAGGCCCCTTGTAGCATAGTTGGAAGTTGTTCCTTCAGATCAAACAGTCAACCAAAATTTTTATCTGGAAGTTTTGAGAAGGTTGTGTCACGATTTGCGGATGAAACATTTGAGTTGTGACAAACATGTGATTAACCATGACAATGAGCCTGCCCACGCGGCACTGAGTGTTCAGTAATTTTGTACCAAAAACGGTATGATCCCTGTGCCCCACCCTCTTATTCACCCAATATCACCCCAAGCAACTTTTGTTTCCCTGAATTAAAAAAGAAGTCCTCAAAGGGAAGCATTTTGCTGATGTAGAAGAGATACAACAAAAAACAACAGAAGCACTAAAAGGCATCCAAATCGACGAGTTCAAAATTGTTTTGCACAGTGGAAAAAGCATCTTGATAGGTGTGTTGCATCAAATGGAGAGTGCTCTGAAAGTAACTGAAATTTAAACATGTAAAAATACGCAATTTATTATAAATAAATTCTGGGGTTTTTTTTGGTCCCTCCTCATATGTGAACTCTTGAAACCCTTTGCAGAGGGCTGATTAAGCGAACCCTGTAATCCCATCTACTTGGGAGGCTGAGGTGGAAGGATCACTTGAGCCCAAGAGTTCAAGGCCAGCCTGGGCAACCTAACAAGTCCCATCTCTTAAAAAAATAAAATTAAATAAAAAAGAGAAAAGCCAGATGCAACAAGAGTGACTGATAGGCTCCAGAGGTACAGTTTAAGTATGCTTGGATGTGGGAAAATTGAAAGCTTTGACATTTGCACAACCATATGCCAATTCTAATGAGCCACCTTGGGCTCTGATGCAGACGGTGGGCAGGCTGTTCTCTGAAAAAGTTATCCATCCATTCACCTACCTACTCACCCACCCACCCACACATCCATCCATCCATCTATTCATCCTCTCATCTATTCACCCACCCACACATCCACCCATCCATCTACCCATCCATCCATTCACCCACCCATCCACTAATCAATCCATCCACCCACGGTGTATCTATTCACCTGCCCACCTGCCCTACAAACAGGGACTAAGCACCAATCATAATCTAGGAATTGTACAGCTCAGCCCTTAGAAGCTCACAGTTTGATGGAAGAGATCAATAGGTGAAGAGTTAATTACCACACAGTATGGAAGGGGTGGTGGGAGAACCATCGAGGGTGTTGTTATGGGAGGCCAGAGGGGGGTCTCCTCACCCAGGCTGGAAAGGGAGCTGGAATGCCAGAGGAACGTCCTGGAGGCGGTGGCATGAGGAAAGCTTGAGTGAAGGCCAAAAGGTAGGAAACAGCCTACAGACTGCAGGGAACCCCCTGGTGATGCTGGGAGAGACCAGAGGTTGAGGATGGGGTGGAGGCCCATTGGCAGGGCTTTGTGAGTGGGCTGAGCATCTGGCCCTTGGCCTGTCAGTGATCCCAGAGGATGTTCCACAGAACACGATCCACCGCGCAACCTGTAAACCACTCTAGAGGACAGAAAGAGTGAGAAACAGTACATGTGCTCCATCCCTTCCCAGAGACCCACGGTTTACATTCAGCATGGATATAAATAGACTGAGTGCCCACACTCTGGGCACAGGGTTTGCTGCAGAGGACATGGCCATGAGCTGAGCCTTGCCTCGTGCTGGGGAAGCAAAAGAGGCAGACGGCCAGCCCAAAACACGTGTTCAGAACTGAGATGATTTCCCACCATGATAAGGGCTTGAAGACCATGAGAGGGAAGGCGAGGGGTATGACAGGGCACGGTGGGGGCCAGCCCAGCCTGCAGACAGGTTATTTTGGTGGAGATTTGACCGATGAGATGGAGAGGATGCAGGAGCAGAGGCTTGAGACAGGGTGAGTGCAGTCTCGAGTGTCAGATGTGAAGATCTTGCTGTCCAGTCACTCTCAGCCACTGCCCTGGATGCTTTTGGTCCCTAGGAGAAGTTGTAGCAGTGGGCATCTCATCTTCTCTCACAGCGTCCCACAAAGACCTCTAGATCTGGCTTTGACTTCCTGGTGTATCCTGGGATCAGGGAGGGCTGGGACCCCTTCCAGAGTCACAGTGGCAAAGATGGAAGTCGGCAGTGGGTGGACCCCTCTTCTTGGCAGGGACCCCTGAAGTCTAGCATGGAGAGTTTTGTTTTGTTTTTCGTTTTTGTGTTTTTGAGTTGGAGTCTCACTTCATCGCCCAGGCTGGAGTGCAGTGGCATGCTCATGGCTACTGCAGCCTCGACCTGCTGGGCTCAGGTAATCCTTCCTTCTCAGCCTTCCAAGTAGCAGGAATTACAGGCATGCACCACCATGCCCTGCTAATTTTTTGATTTATTGTAGAGGTGAGGTCTTGCCAAGTTGCCCAGGTTGTTCTTGAACCCATGAGCTCAGGCATTCCTCTCACCTCGGCCTCCCAAAGTGCTGGAATTATAGGCGTGAGCTATGGCGCCTGGCCAGCATGGAGAGAATTCAGCAGGGAGATGCATATGTGCTGTAACAGATTAAACTGCATCCTCCTTAAGTTCATATGTTTACATCCTAACCCCCAGTGTCTCAAAATGTGACCTTATTTGGAAACAGGGTCATTGCAGGTGCTGTTAAAGTTACGATAGGATCATATAGGAGCAGAGTGGGCCCTAATTCAACATGACTATGTCCTTACTAAAAGGGGACATTTGGGCACAGACCCACACACAGCCAGAACTACACAGGGCCTGAAGGCAGAGGGCAGGGTGATGCTTCCATAAGCCAAGAAACATCAAGGATGGCCAGCAACCACCAGGAACTGGAGACAGCCCTGGACACTCCTTCATGACCCCAGAAGTAACCAGCCCTCATGACACCTTGATCTCGACTTCTGGCCTCCAGAACCTCAAGAAAACAAATTCTTTCTGGCTTAAATGGCCTGGTTTGTGGGACTCTGTCACAGCAGCCCCAGGAAGCTAGCACATGGCACTGGCCAGCACGATGGCAACCAGACCTTTGCACGGTGTCAGCTCAAATAACTGTGGTGACAAATATGCTGATTCAACACACTGGAATCTTTCTTTCCTTTCTAGCCACTTGCAAAGTCGTCTTTCTTGTGGCTTTCACACAAGACTCCACGTTCCACAGGACGCCAGGTCTTCTCACAGCAGCACCTGATGGCAGCGCCATGGCCCTGTGGGCACAAGCACAGGCTGGGAACAGAGAAGGGGACAAATACTGCTCTGTGGTGACAGCATCCTCAGATGAGTTACTACCACTGCGGAAACTGATTCAAGTCCACAAAGGGAATGAATTATAGATAGGAGGAACAGGCAGGGACCAGAAGAGTTGGTGCTGACCCAGGAAATAACAGAACCAGGAGGGAGGGAAAGGGCAGCAGGGATTTCAGGCCATCCTGCCCTGGTCAACTGGTTGAGGTCTGCTCAAGGCTGTGTCCCTGTGGTCCCCTCAGGCAGACACTAGCTAGGTCAGGAGGCCTCTTCTGAATGTGTCACCACTCTTAAAGCATTCACTCAGTCAGAGCACCCACCAGCAACCACACTCCTCCAGCCCCCAGGGCAGCAGGCACAGGTCCTGGGTCCTTCTAGACCCTCTGGGAACCAGTCACTGTTTCTCCTTCATCCGTGAGTCCGCTCCAAGCAGGCACCCTAGGGGGTGCAGGGGGCCAGCCTGAGATTTGGGACTGTAGGACTGAGGTCCTCATGGGGATCACAGGGCCAGGGGCCTGAGGGTCAGGGGTAAGGACAGTTCCTTGAGTATGAACTGGCTCCCCATCCCACCCCACAGCTCCTCCTCTCTGGCCCCCAGGGCAGCCTCCTTTTTGCGCTAATGAGACCTAATGGTCCTCAGCATGAGGAAGCCAAAAAGGCAGCGGGGCAGAGGTCAGCCCAGAGTCCTGCCTTTTGTGTGTTTGCAAGGAGGAATCGAGCAGGTGGCTAGGCAGCTCCCAGACTCCCACGGGACAGGGATGTGCAGTGCTGAGCTCCACACTGTCCCGCAGTCTCCCTCTCTTCTCACTTATCAAGAAACAATGAGATACACCTCGATAGCTGAGACGTGAACGTAGATGAGAGCACAGCCGCCCGCCCTGGACTCTGGCCTGGTGAGACCCCGAGCGCAGAACCCAGTCACACTGTGCCAGACAGCTGACCCACGGAAGTCGTGGGATCATGACCCAGCGCTGTTGAAAGCGCCTAATCACGTATCAGGCAGCAGAGCTGGCTAATACAGCTGAGTAAATATTGTCATTGAGGGAGCAGTGGTAGAGAACCGAAGGCAAAGTCAAAGCATTTGGTGCAGGGAAGGCTGATTAGGAGGGCACATGCTGGCTCAGGAGGCTCTGGCGTGCACAGACCCTTTCCCTGGGCTCAGCTGGAGACCCCAGAAAGAGCCCGTCCAAGTGGAAAGGGGAAGGCCACTCACACTGCAGGGTGACGGACTCCCTCTCAGGACAAGGGCTGGTCTCAGAGGCCCAGCTGGCCAATGGTAAGGTGACTCCACAGTCATATGCCTCAGTGGTGGTGCTGGTCCACGGCACCCTAGGGTGGCAGTCACGGATCCCAGTGGAGCCAAAGACACAGTGGACGGTCTCCTAGAGGACAGATGGCCAGAGGAGCTTCACGTGCAGGTCCAGCCTCCCGACCTGGCTCGTGTCTCCTGCCCAGGACAGAATCCCCCACATTAGTGGGGAGGTAGTAGGCACCCCAAGAACTCAGGACACTTCTGCACACACCACCATCTGATGGTGGCAACCACAGGGGAGGCTGTGGGCACTTCACAGTTGTCTGGAAGAGCCAGGCTCACCTCCCCTTTTCTCATTTCCCCAGGAAGCCTGGGGACTGACTTCTGAGTGCTGGGAGTGGGGACATGTCAGTGCCTCTGACCAGGGTCTGAGGGAGGGGCCTGGGGCTTCCCTGAGCATGGGGAAACCCTTTAGAGTTCGCCTGGCTCAGCGTGCCCAGGGGTGGGCCAGGGCAGATTCTTAAGGCAGAACAGCCCCAAGCTATAAAGGAGCCCAGCACTCAGGCCCTGCCAGGCACACACTGCCCTAACCTCATCAGGAGCTGGCTGCCCAGGGGGCTGTAGCTCCTACCAAGTACCCCGCAGGATCAAGGCTGAGAAGCCCTTCAATCTAACAGAACACGACCCTTCCCTGCACAGAACTCCCCACCCCTGTCAACCTTCCCTCCCTCCCCTCCCTCTCACTCGCTCTTCTCAGCCTCCCTCCTTGCAGTCACAGCCAAGCCAGGCGTGCACACACGTCACCGGGCCCAGAATGCTGTTTTTCTGCACTTCCAGAAGCCCCCAGTTCCTTTAGGATCTGTTCCAAGGTCCTCCTATCACAGACAGACCCCACCGCAAGCTCTCTTCCTGCCCCTACTCTGCATGACTGCTCCTGGGCACACATCTCCCATCCAAGGGCACGTGTGCCTACCGGTGGTCTCCCTCCAAGAGGACGTAAAGCCCACTATGGTAGCAACTGCTGTCTGTTCCATTCACTGCAGTATTCCTCAACCACAGAGCCTGGGGCATGTGCTGCCCTCCCCAGATGTATCTGCCAGGCAAACAGCAGGAAGTCATTAGGCACATGCAGGTGTTAGAAGCGGGCTCTGCGGGAACACACTTTTCTCCAGTGGCCTGATGGGAAGCGGGATTAGGGAAGCTGGCAGCCAGCAGGGCCACTGGGAGTCTCATAGTTGCAGACAGCAGGCTTTGCACCCTCCTCCTCTCTGCTGTGTCATGAAGACATCTGACAAATGACTCTTCCCGGGAGGAGGGGGAGAATGGAGTGGTTAGAAGTACAGGACTCAGACGACATAGCAGGCTGAATGGTGGCCTCCCCAAAAGAGGGTTTGTCCACATGAAATTTCCTTTAGAAAAATGTTCTAAGCCAGCACGGTGGCTCATACCCATAATCCCAGCAGTTTGGGAAGCGGAGGTGAGAGAAGTGCCTGAGCACATGCCCTCCTAATCAGCCTTCCCTGCACCAATTGCTTTGACGTTGCCTTCAGTTCTCCCATTTGACTGGTTTGAGACCAGCCTGGCCAACTTGGCGAGACCTTGTCTCTACAATAAATAAAAAAATTAGCCAAGCATGGTGGCGTGCACCTGTAGTTCCAGCTACTTAGAAGGCTGAGGTGGAAGGATTGCCTGAGCCCAGCAGGTTGAGGC
>NW_007034722.1:9305-58510 GCF_000164805.1 Carlito syrichta
ACAGAGTAAAAATCCCATTCAAAAAAAAAAAAAAAAAAAGTCTTCCAAATCAGCAGGCATACCAAACATAATTATGGCTTAAATTGTGTAAAGATTTCTAAGTGAAAGGACAAAAGATGGCGTCAATGAAGCCAAAGAGCAGCCATCTTGATACCGCCTGATTCTGTCATATTCTCTTAACATTAACTAGCTTGCCCTCTAATCAAGGACAGAACTGGTTTCTTAGAAGTAGCTATTGATAATTATTTTACAACCCCTTCCCAGCTTGTTTTGTAAACAAGTTTACCTAATCAGCCTTCATGACACAGGCCCAATCAACATGGCAACAGTCATGTGACTAATCCATTCATCTGCCTGCCATCCATCACCTGACATCAGTACCTGTGCTTACCTAACATGAAACAGATCACCACCCAATTGCCTTAACAACCTGCCCCCATCAAAGGGAAAGTTTAAAAGCACTGAATCTCAAGCAGCTATGAGCCATCACTTTGCTGAACTCTGGTATGGCCACGTGGCTCTTTGAGCTGTGGCTGCCATGTTTCCTAGCTTTGGCCCCGTCCTCTACCTTAGGGAGGCGAATATCCTCGCTCTCTCTAATTTACTTCCTAATTAAACTATATTTTGCAATCTAGCTTCTGTGCAATTCTTTTTTTTTTGGAGTTGGGAGTCTCACTCTGTCACCCAGACTGGATTGGAGTGGCCACTCCCGGCCACCGCAGCCTCGACCTGCTGGGCTCCGGCGATCCTTCCGCCTCAGCCTTCCAAATAGCTGGAACTACAGGCGCGCGCTACCATGCCTGGCTAATTTTTGTTTTATTGTAGAGATGAGGTCTCGCCAAGTTGCCCAGGCAGGTCGCGAACCCGCGGGCTCAGGCAATCCACTCACCTTAGCCTCCCAAAGGCGCGGGATTACAGGCTGAGCCACCGAGCCCAGCTTCTGTGCAATTCTTATGTGTGGCACCAGATCACAACCCACCCCCACCTCCCACCCTTCCCTCATCTGACCTAACATTTTGGAGATCCCGCTGGGATTTTGACCTAACACTAAGGTAAAAAAAAAAAATCACTAAACATACAGCAATCATTAAACATACAGGGAAAGTGGCCTGCAAGGTGGTGGTTCTTTGCTGTATTCCTTCCACAGACTATGCACGACCTACTGCGAGAGCTGCACTGGTGCTCTCCTGCAGAAAACCCGGTCCATGGCACAGAGCTCTAAGACATGTGGAGCTCCAGGGGGAGGAAGGCGGTCCCAGGCACCCTCAGGGTCCCGTGAAGTCTCTTTGAAGGACAGGGTCTTGCTTTGCTCCCAGCTGCTCCAACTACCTTTTGTGACACCGTTGCTTCTGCTGCATCAAAGGCAGGCCTGCAGGTCAAAGGGCCCTCCGAGAGTATCAGGGGAGCTGTGGTAGGACTTGCAGCTGGGTTCCAAAGGACCAAGTGTTAACAAGACACTGGGTGTGGAAGCTCTGAATCAGCTCATCCCTGGCGCCCTAACTATGAAGCATTACCACTGGTGTCCCTGGAGATGAACTGATTCAGGCAGGAACTCACCCCACCCTACTCCTGTCCCATCAGGGTGTGGTGCCCTTAGGGTGCTCAACCTGGGAGGCAGAAGCAACTAGCCTGTGATGGGAACCTCACCGACACCTACATCAGCTAGGGATAGTCACAACAGGGAGGGCTTCCTGGGGGAAGAGAGCTGAATTGAGTGAGCAGAGGTGTGGCCCCACCTGTCCCTAAGTCCACGAAGACCCATGGGCCAACATCATCCCCCAGTTGTGATCCTTAAGCGCAGGGCCCAAGACTAGAACAGGTACCCGCCCCCCCACCAATGAATGAGGTTGGGTCCTGGTCTGTGACATGAAGGGGTACGTCAGATGAGCACCTGCAACAGTAGGAAGACATCGGGCCTTGAGCTGGGTGCTGGGGCCACAGCGAATCAGCAGCACCTGTCCCTAAGGGGCTCTGAGCTGGGACCAGAAGAAATCCCCAAGGGGACCCGGGCACGTGGCTGCTACTCCAAGAGGAGGTGTTGCCATGGGGAATTCCAGGAAGGTAGACAGCGTGGGCTGAGGGCCCCCGGACATAGCCACCTCTGCCATTGGGGTGGGGAAGTTAACCTCCCAGGGCCCATTTACTTGTCTGTAAAATAGGAAAGTGATATCGCCCACATGAGGTCCTTGGAAGAAAGACACACCTCAGCACACATAGCAGGGAAGCAACATGTGGGCACGCAAGTCCTCCTGCAGTATAGCCCTAGGCCTTGTAACATGGGGTTGAATAACAGTCTCCCCACAGCATGGTAGGAGGGGAGTGGGCATGTGGCAGAGGCTGAGGCTACCAGGTTCCCTCCATCTGCTTCTGTCAATGAGGCTAGCCCTCTGGAGGGTCAGGCCGGGGTTGGGCACGGAGCTAGGCCCAGCCCCAGGGTGGCCGAGGGCTTGTCCCATACTGTCTGCTGTCCCAGCACCCTCCAAGGAGTCTCCACTGTGAAATGGCTGGCACCAGTCTGCTAGGGTAGTACGCCAGACTCCAGGATGCTTGGAGTTTCCCGGAAACATCTCTGGTCATCACTGTGGGGATGTCCGGACCCCCTCACCCCAAGCCCATCAGACCGCCCGCCCCAAGCCCCTGCTATACTTAGGGAACAGCCAGGCTGTGGTCAGCCCTCCTCACCCAGGGGATACTCTTCAGAGCCCCAAAGAGCAAAGTTTCAAGATAGGAGAAGACCACTAACAGACCGTGGACAGGCCCAAGGGAGCCCGCTGCCCTCACAGCCCGACGGCTTCCAGACAGCAAGGTCTCAGTCAGCAAGTGGATCTCAGGCTCTGTCAGAGCCATCTCCTCCAGTCTTGGACCACCATGCTGTACCCCAAGAGACCCCTGTGCAAGATTAAGTCAGAGAGGAAAGGCCCCTTGTGCTGGTTCCCCGGAGCCCAGAGGGAGCAGATCGTGTGGGAGGGAGGGCTGGCAGCCCCCAGGTCCACCTTGTCAGGAAGGTGTGTAATCTCACACAGCTTCTCTGCTATAAAATGGGGCTTCAGATTATCAGATGCAACGGTGCCCAGTGACTGGCAGGTTGCAGGCACCAGGGGTTGTGATCTAAGTTGCCACAGTGACCTATCCACGTATCTCTCAGCTTCCCTGATAGGTCCCGTTTGCCAGGCAGCACAGAATCCACGGGCCCTGTCCAGCTTTGTCCATGTGTGAGGCTAAAAAACTGCACACTGACAGTCCCCAGAAGACATCTCAAAGTCAGGGACCCAGGAGGTGGCTGCGGCAGAGCTAGACAGAGCCATACCTGTCAGAATAGCTGCTGACTCCCACAGTTCATCAAGTCTTTCAGTAAGTCAGCTCCTAGGCCAGGTGTGGTGGCTCACGCCTATCATCCCAGCATTTTTGGGAAGCTGAGGTGAGAGGATTGCCTGAGCCCACTGGGTTTGAGACCAGCCTGGGCAACTTGGTGAGACCTCATCTCTACAATAGATCAAAAAATTAGCCAGGCGTGGTGGTGCATACTTGTAGTTCCAGCTACTTGGAAGGCTGAGGTAGAAGGATCACCTGAGCCCAGCAGGTTGAGGCTGCAGTGGCCATGAGCATGCCACTGCACTCCAGCAACAGAATGAGACTCCAACTCAAAAAGAAAAAAAAAAACGTCAGCTCTTCCAGGCCAGCCTCACTCTCTCCTACTCCTAGGTGAGAGTCAGGCTGGGAGCCAGGCTGGGCAGCACTTTGGGGTACTTATCTAGCCCCCTGCTTCCCCCATTAGGCCAGGCACAAATGCCTCTTCTCAGCATGGAGTCATGGGGACCGGTGGGAACTGTGGTCTGGTTCCAGCCCTGCCTGGACAAGACACCAGGCTATGGGGTATAGCATGGCCCAGCTTTTGAAGATTCCACTGTTACATCATGGGAACCTAACCTTCACATTTTTACTTAATTACAGATACATGTGCATTCTAAAAGAATCAGGAAATGCAGATAAGCCAAAAGCATATACACACACATGCATGGACACGTGCATATACACACACGTGCATACACACATGTGCATATACATCATCGCCACGTGAGCAGAAGGCACTCCTGTCACCATTCTCGTCTCACACCATGCAGACTGTTCCTGAGCTTTTGCTGCTTTCAAAAACTCTCTGAACAGAAGCCTCCGTGGCTGGCGGATCTCAAAAAGCAGCAGGGAAACGTGACTGGAGATGGCATTCTGGCTTCCCTACTGCGTCACAGCCAGCAACTTAAACCCATTTCCTCTTGCTTTGTCTAAGTGAAGAGGAGGGGAAATGTTTTGTTTTGGAGAAGCAGCTGTTCAGACTGGAATTTTCCTGGTCCCACGGGTGGAGGAAAATGATCCCTAAGGAGGCTTCCTGAAGCACTGGGGAGCAGAAGGCCGGGGCTAGCATGGAGGGGCTCTCACCCCCTCGGCCTCAGCTCAGAGGAAGCCCCTCTCCTTCCCGGCTCCCCAGAACAGGGTCGGTGCTTGCCAAGCTACTCCACCCTTAACTCCATCTTTGACCCTAGTGCTCAAAGCAGCAGGGAGATGGGCTGGACCCACCAAGAATTGAACTGAAGGACAGGGGCAGCGGGCTATGCCCCTTCTCCAGGGATGGGCGGGGATGAGTGAGGGAGGGTGGAAACAGCAGCTGTATCTTGGGAGACAGCACTGCAGGTCTAGACTCTGTCCAGGCCCCTTCTTCTGGAGGCCCCCAGAACATCAACCCCCACATATCAGGCTGAAGATGAAAGGCCTTTCTGAGCTGGGCCAACCACGCCTGTGCCCTGGGAAGCAGGGCAGGACCACCACCAGCCATTAGTTGGGGCTGCACTGGGTCGAGAAGCTGGGACAGGCTCCAGGGGAAGCTGGGGTGCAGGGTCAAGAGTTGGGGGAGAGTGAGGGACATGAGCATCCCAATGGCCCCAGCCCTGGGATGTCCTCCAAGACCTTGCTATTTACCAGCCCTCAGAGCCACCTTGCTTTCACTTGGCCTAGAGCCAGGGGGACCCCAACCAGAGATCCTCAGTCACATACAGGTGCTCTGGGACAAGGCTGGAGGACACCAACCCGTGGAGCCTCAGACACACAAGGTGGACTCTGGGATTGTCCTGCAGGCAGCCAGAAAGCTGGGGTCAGGCGGTTGGAAGGGGTGGCCCTGTGTAGGGGGAGGTGAGCAGGGATGGTCCCGGAGACACCTGCTTTGAAAGTGCCCACAGGAAGCATTGAGGCCACGAGGGCAGAGCTCCCCATGGGCTTCATCAAGGCCAGTAAGTAGGACTGAACTCTGATGGCCCATGTAGAAGGACAAGGAGGGATGTCACAGGATGGGGAACAAATGGTCTGAAGGAGCAGATAGGGACCAGAGGCAGGATAGCACAAAGGAGGTCTAGAGCAAGACCTCTAGTCTAACTGGGATAGAGGACGCCAACCATGAGGAGGGTACGGGGGGCTGGGTCAGGTCACCCAGGGCCTGATGCCAAGAGCAGGGACACATGGGCGCCCTGGAGAGTTCTGGAGAGGGGACCACCTGGTACCATCAGTGCATCAGAGGGGAGGTCAAGAGGATGCACCAGGGACTAAAGATCACGCAACTCTGTGGCAGACATTCTCCACTCACAAATAAGATGGACAATTGAGCAGACCTCGAAACACCAATTTTGTAGTTTAAAATTTTCCCACAAGGAAAACTCCAGGCCCAGACAGTTTCAGTGGTGAAAATCTATCTAACATGTAAGGCAGAAATAATGCCCATGCTACACAAGCTCTTCCAGAAAGTGGAAGATGTGGAAATGGTCCCTAGCTCATTTGAGGACCCCAGAATGACTCCAACACCCATACTCAGAAAAGGACATTACAGGAAAAGAAAATTACTGCCCAACATTCCTCACAGATGGATGCGAGATCCCTGACAAAAGCGCAGCAAAACAAAGCCAGCAACATATCAACAGGACAATACCCCATGACCAAGTGCAGGTCACAGGTCACCCCAGGAGGGCAAGGTTGGCCGAACATCTAAATATAAGTCACTGTGACTTATCATATTAATCAGTTAAAACAGAAAACCATATGATTATCCCCAAAGATGCAGAAAAAGTATTTGAGGAAACCCAACATCTGTTCTTGTTTAAAAAAAGAAAAACTCCCAGCAAAGTAGGCACAGAAGATAACTTCCTTTTGATTTGAGAATAAAAGGGCATCTATGAAAATCCCACTGCTCACGTCACACCTAAAGGGAGGTACTGAAAGCCTGGATCAAGGCGACATGATCCCGGACCGTCACTTCCATTCAACTTTGTACTGGAGGTTCCAGCTGGTCAAAAAATCCAATGAAGGACATTCGACTAAAAAGAAGTAAAACTAGCTGGGCATGGTGGCTCACACCTATAATCTCAACATTTTGGAAGGCTGAGGTTGGAGGATTGCCTGAGCCCACGGGTTTGAGACCAGCCTAGGCAACTTTGTGAGACCTCATCTCTACAATAAATAAAAAATTAGTCGGGTATGGTGGCGTGTGTCTGTAGTTCCAGCTACTTGGAAAGCTGAGGCGGAAGGATCGCCGGAATCCAGCAGGTCAAGGCCATGGTGGCCATGAGCATGCAACTGCACTCCAGCCTGGGCAACAGAGTGAGACGTCAACTCGAAAAAAAGAAAAGAAGAAAAAAAGTAAAATTGTCATCATTTTCAGATCATCTACATGGGAAAGTGGGTGAAATCTCCAAAAAACCCACCATAACTAATAAAGTGAGTTTAAAAAGGTTGCAGGCTACAAGATCAATGTACAAAAATAAAAAATATATATTTCTACACATTAGCAATGAAACTTGTAACTTGAAATTGCAAAATAATTTATTTTATTTTATTTTTCTGAGTCCAAGTCTCACTCTGTCACCCAGGCTGGAGGGCAATGGAATGCTCATGGCCACCTCAGCCTCAACCTGCTGGGCTCAGGTGATCCTTCTGCCTCAGCCTTTTAAGCAGCTGGAACTACAGGCGTGTGCCACCACGCCTGGCTAAATTTTTAATTTATTGTAGAGATGAGGTCTCACCATGTTGTCCAGCCTGGTCTGAAACCCTTGGACTCAGACAATCCTCTCGCCTCCGCCTCCCAAAGTGCTGGGATTATAGGCGTGAGCCACCTCACCCAGCCAACAATGCCATTTATAATGGCATCAGAGAATATAAAATACTTAGGGATACAACTGACAAAAGATGTGTAAAACCTATATACTAAAAACCAAAAAATATGATGAGAGAAATTAAAGACCTAAATAAATAGATATACTGTCATGCATCATAAAACTCAATATTACTAAGATGTTAATTCTTCCCAAACTGATATATAGATTCTACATAATTCCAACCAAAATCCCAGAAGGCCTTTTTTGGGGGCAAAAAAAACCTAGTTCTAAAGTTCATATGGGAATACAAAGGGTGCAGAATAGCGAAAAAGAAGAGCAAAGTTGGATGCTGACATCACCTGACTTTAAGGTTTATTGTAAAGCTGCCATATTCAAGACAGTGTGGTATTGTCATCAGTATGAGTAAATAGATAAATGGAATAGACTAGGTAGTTCAGAAATAAACCGACCCATAAATGGTCAACTGAATTTTGACAAAGATTCAAAGGTAATTTGTAGAGGAAGGATAGTGTTTTCTGACAAGAAAAACTTGATAAATTATACTTCATCAAAATTAAGAACTTTTGCTCTTCAAAAGATATTGTGAGAATGAAAAGACAAGCCACAGACTGAGAGAAAATATTTGCAAATCGCATGTTTACATGACTAATAAAGGACTTGTATCAAGAAAGATAAAATACCCTCAAAACTCAGTAAGGAAACAAACAACCCAAATGAAGGAAACAGCAAAAGATGTGAACAGACACTTCATCCAAGAACTGATGGCAAATAGCACATGAAAAGTTGCTCAAGTCGGGCATGGTGGCACACACCTGTAGCCCCAGGTGCTCGGGAGGCTGAGGTAGAAGGATCACATGAGCCCACGAGTTCAAAGCCAGCCTGGGCAACAAATTGAGACTCTGTCTATAAAAAAATGTTTTTAAAGGTACTCGACATGCTTATTCCTCAGGGAAATGCAAATTAAAACAGTGAGATACCACCTCATATCTATCTGAATGGCTAACGTTCAAAAGACAGACCATACCAAGTATTGGCAAGGATACGGAGGAACTGGAACTCTCACATGCCACTGTTTACTGTATGCAAATTATATTTCAATAAGGCTCTTTATGATCATTTTTAAAACCCCAGATCACATTACCACTGTGTTTATGTGTTCCTGCCTCTGATGCTGTTTTTTTTTTTTTTTCTTTTGTTTTCTTGAGTCCGAGTCTCACTCGGTCGCCCAGACTGGCCTGCAGTGGCACGCTCATGACCACCGTGGCCTCAACCTGCTGGGCTCAGGAGATCCTTCCGCCTCAGCCTTCCAAGTAGCTGGAACTGCAGGCGCACGCTACCATGCATGGCTTATTTGTTGATTTATTGTAGCGATGAGACCTCACCAAGTTGCCCAGGCAGGTCTTGAACCCCTGAGCGCAGGCAATCCTCTCACCGCGGCCTCCCCAAGTGCTGGGATTACAGGCTTGAACCACCACACCCGGCAATGCTGCCTTTTTTTTCTCAGAAAAATACTTCCTGCTTTCCCTGTCCCACAAAGCTCTCTGACATTCCCAACTCCACCGCTTCCTTCCACTCTCTTCCCTGTCTCCTCTGTTCCTTCCAGACACCTTGGCCCTCGCAGGACCTGCTGCCCTCCAGTCCCTTCTCTTCCTCTGGGACTCAGCAGATGCCACTGCCCGCAGGAGGCCTCCCTTGATGGCTTTCACCGAAGGAGCCGCTCTGTCATCACTCTCTGCCTTACGAAAAGATTCTAATTTCTCCTGCCACCAGTTGGAGGACGAGTGGAAAAAGAAGATGGCCAGGGACTTCCTCGGTGTAGGTGGAGCTGCCTGCTGCGTGGTGCCCTTAAGGATGACGGTGATGACCGGGAAGGAGCGGGCTGTGGGATGTCCCGAGAGGTTCAGGGTATGGGAGAGGCCCTGGTCACTGGGGAGCAGAGGACCTGTAAGGCTGGGGGCTGGGTGGGGTCACAGCAGTGGATCGGGAGACAAGGCTGAAGGGGACTGTTATGGGTGACCTAGAGTTGCCACATCCCCTCCGCCAGGCCTCTGCCTCCCAGGGCCCACCCCCTCAAGAGCACAGCCAGGCCTGGGCATTGGCTCCAGCTTCAGATCAGCTGTGAATGAGGAGAGCTCATTTGTGAGAGGGGCGGCTCCCCTCCCAGGGCTGCCCCGGCTGAGTGCCTACTTTATGCAGGGGTTTCCCTCAGGGCCTCAAGGGCTTTCGGTGACTTGGGCCTCACTGCATTTGTGGAGGTTGCACAGCTGGTGCAAGCCCTGCCCTGTTGCCCCAAGCCTGGGCATGGAGGACATGTTTTGGCCTCGTCTCCACCACATCCGTGTCGGCCCACAAAGCCCACCATTTATGAACAGATGACTTGGTGACAGTCAGTCATTCTGCCTAATATATTTCTCGAGAGTCTAATTCATTCCAAGTCCTCCTCTATTTTTTTTTTTTTTGAGTTGGAGTCTCACTCTGTCGCTCCGGGCCACCGCAGCCTTGACCTGCTGGGCTCCAGCGATCCTTCCGCCTCAGCCTTCCAAGTAGCTGGAACGACAGGCGTGCGCTACCACACCCGGCTAATTTTTTAATTTATTGTGGAGATGAGGTCTCGCCAAGTCCTCCTCTATTTTTAAACTGCTCGATCATTCTTGTTATTCCTTCCACGGAAGTCATGTGAGTGGGAGGCCTTGGCGTTCCCTGCAAGGCCTCGGGACACCTGCCACAGGGGCCAATGCTGCAGCAGCCTCACTGGAGCCCTGCGCCCAGTTCCCAGCAGCTCTTGTGAACATGGCAGTGATGCACATCCACATGGCGGGAGGGGGGAGGGAGGCCCAGGGTCACAGCCACCAGATCAGGGCCCAATTGCCCAAGTCCCAAACGGAGTCCCTCTGTCACCCCCATCCCAGAGAGGGTCCTGGCAGCCTGGAAGCCCTTCACTTGGAGGCTGCCCATGTCCTCTGAGCCCCAGGAGAGCCAGGGACAGGCTGGGCCAAGCCAGAAATACCTGCATCTCAGTCCCCAAGCAGGGCTGCCCTCAATGCTCAACTCACATTTCTCACCCCAGAAGGTCCAGCTCAGGACTGAGTCTTCAGGGACCCCCAACACCCCTGACGGCCAGCACCAGAAGGTGTGGCTTTAGGAAAAGAAGCACGTCCTTCTGGACGGTTGGGCTGGGAGGACCGCAGTAGCCCTGGATGAAGACCCACCCAGGGTGGGGTGAAAGCTGAGCCGGTGATGCACGAACCAAGCAAATTAGAAGTAACAGCCCAGTGATAGGAAACTCACCACTCAATGACTCCTTCACTCACGTGCCAGCCACATTCTGCCCTCTCCTGGGCCAGGCAGATCAAGGCCTGGAGGGACCCAGACAGATCTCCAGTGGTGACCTGCCTTCTGGGGATTGGCAGGGCCTGGGGGAGATGGAGCTAACACAGGCTGCAGGCTCTTCTCTGCAGCCACAGGGTCCCGACACTCCTGGGCCTGCCACTTTTCCTCCCAGCAGAGGGCAAAAGAGCTGGGCGAGGACAACACGGGACCATGGCTCGCAGGAAAGCGTGGCACTGTCAGAGAAGGAGCCAGGCAGGAGGAGGCAAGGTAAAGGACACAGGCTGGAGTCCCAGACCACATCCATTTGCGTGAGCTCGTGGCACACGGGAATGCCTGCCATCACCCTCCAACAGTTGTCACACTGCCGGGGAACTGAGGATGGGGGGCACGAGTCCAGGAAACCATGAAATCCAGAGGCAATGTTAAGACTGAGAGGAACAGGAGCAGAAAATGAAGACAAGTAACAGTGGTAAGACAGGAAGGAACCACAGTAAGCTTCCTCTCCTCAAGTTGCCACATGAGCTGGAACTACCATTAGCCCATTTTGCAGATGGCCAAACTGAGGTATAGTTGAAGCAGTCAACCCACAGGGTACCACCTTTCCCCCACATTTACATAAGGAATAGGACACCCCCCCAGCAACTCCAATTCAACAGGCAAGGAAGGCCACGTCCCAGTGGCTCCCCTAGAGACAGCCTTCAGTACCAACTGTCCACTACCAAGAAAGGCACGTGCCAGAGGTTTATGGCAGCAGCTCAGCCTCGGTCCTGTGCCACCAAGGACAGCCTGCAAGATTCCTATCATTCCCTACTGAGCACACGAAGGAGGGATGGGGGCAGGGTACAGGTCACTAGCCAGCAGGCCCTGTCTTACGGGGGGCGGGGGGGATCAGGGAGGGGGTGCTGATGGATGCTGGTAACTGCTGGAGCCAGGGTAGCCTTGCCTACAGGTCAGGACAGCCGGCAGCCCCCAACAGTCATGGTCTGATGCTTAGAAATGCTCTGAGAAAGGAGCACAGCCCGGACTTCCGGAAATGGCCTCTGAGCCTCATCGCTTATCAGCCACCAGGGTTGCAGAGTTGATGGTAAAGAAGAAAACCCTGTGCAGCCAGAGGAGGTGAGAACATTTCCTGGCCTTAGGGCAAGGAGAAATGCACATGTACCACGTACAATCAGAGAAAACAGAAAGGCAGATGAGCAAAAACTGTCTCTGGAATTTTTATAAACTTAATTACACAAGATAAAATTAAGGACATTTGTAAATCAAAAGACAGAAATAAAGAAAACCAAAGGGCAATAAACAAATTGGAGAAAGCCATCTACAACAAACACACCAGACAGAAGGAATGTTTTCAAGTCAGTAAGAAGAACATGAAAACCCAATTGAAAAACAGGCAGAGGATGTGAACAGTCACTTCACAGACCGACACACACAGGTGCTAACAGGAAAACGTGCTTGGGTTATCAATCAGCAGTGAAAAGCAAACCACAGGAATAGCAAAGGGGATTCCATTTTTTTCCTCTCAAATTGGCGCTGCCAGCGGTGACAGCACACTCTGTTGGGGATAAATTGGTGTCTTTCTGGAAAGCAGTTTGACAGCGTGTGATGGTAGTGATTCTACTTCTAAGAATCAATTCTAAAGAAATAACCCAAGAGGCAGAAAAAGAACCACAGAAGAAACTGCTCCCAAGGCTGATTTAACATAGAAACAAATGTGGAGATAGGAAAATATAGAATACAGCAGCATATGTCCTTATGGTAGAGTAATATTCAATTAAAATTGAGTTTTCAAAGAACCTTATAGAGGAATAATCATAAAATCATGGTCAGTGAAAAGAAAGAATAAAAACCACTCATAAGATCTGCGGTAATTTTTATTTTCTTCTTTTATTCTTTTCTATGTTTTCCAAAGTGTCTATAATGAACAGGGACCATGTTTAGAGTTAGAAAAAAAGGGAGTCAGTGTTATTTTTTTTATAAAAGGCTGAAAACGCACTTCAGTATGTCCCTGGAAAGAACTGAGGACCAGCTTGAGGAGTCTTTGTCATCTAGACAAGTACCTTATTGATGTTGCTTCAAGAACACGGAAAGCTCTGGATCAGTGAGGTGAGGCTAGGTGGAGGGAAGTAAGCTTTTTAAAAACGTCAACTTTTCCAAAAAAGGTTCGCTGACCACTGAAAAGGTAGAAAAGAAGCCAGTTTAAAAAAAAAAAAAGCTGAAGGATACAGGTTCCAGAACATTCACATGAGCAGGACCGCCTCATTGGTGTCTGTCAGGGACAATGTGACAGCACTGGTGGAATTGGCTGGGGTCTGAGGAAATGTCCAGGCAAGGGCTTCTCCTGGCTGGGACTCTCACACCAGTACTCTAGCAGCTCTGTGCGGATCTGCCTTCTGGCCTGCATTGGTCCCGCTGGCAGGTGCCCTGGGCATCGCTTCGCTTTCCTCTGGAGGCTGTTGTCTACCTGACTGGAAAACACACTCCAGGAGTTCTGGGAGAATCTGGCCTTGCAGGCAGGTCCTCTGCCAAAGCTCCATGCATTTCCTTCACTTGTAGTGTACAAGGGCCTGACTCACGTGTGGGTACAGAAGTGTATAAGCTCTGAACTGTCCATGGTACACGTCATGAGCACTGCAGAGGCACCCTGCTACACAAGTAGGTGCCACAGTTCAACTGGGATGACAGCACAATGTCCAGGGCATGGCTCTTCTAGGCACTTTGAACTAAGGCAGACACCAATCTCTTGGTCTCAGTCGCTCCGGTTGCAAAATGGGAGAAAATAACCACACTGGCTGTGAACAAGACTGGTTGTTTCATCATAGAGGCTTGTACAAGTGTTGCTTAACACCAACCAGACAACTTGACTTTTTGCCATTGAATTTTGGCGAACTTTCTGCATGTTTGAAGCTGGTCTTCCATGTCCGTCTGTTTTAAGAACACCCACTGCCTTATCATCTCCATATTGGTGTAAAATGCCTCTGTGAGGACAATCTGCATCTGTCTTGCTCTCCAGTGGACCTCCAGGGCCTGGTTCAGCCACCCAGGAACATATTCAAGACACAAATGAGTAAATGAATGATGCTTCCAGTGTATGAATCACCTGTGGATGGGACAGGTGCCATCTGCTGCTGCCCAACTGGCCTGATTCCTGGCTACCTCCAGGCATAGTGCTGGGCCCAAGGACCCTTGACAGAAGTCTTGGACCAAATGTGTGGCTGTCCCAATTACCCTGCCACTTGCTATGTGCTTTTCTTCTTGGATCCTCAGCACCTTCGAGAAATGCTTCCTTGGGAGATGGTACCACTTCTTGGGGTCACCTTACAAACTCTTCAGTATTTATGCTGAGCTGGATGATCTGGGAAGCTGAGGACCTGTCTACAGTGGGGCTCAGAGATCACATCAGGAAGGTGAGGGGAACGTCCAGAAGGGGTGGGTATCCACCAGATGGCACCTGGACAAACAGAAAAAAAAAAAGGGCAGGCTCAAAACTGAAAACCCCCTATCCTGTCAAAGCATTTGTGATGGTTTCATGTCTACCTTGGAGAAAAACAATTCACTTACCAATGAACTGAGTCTGAGGCCCCGAGGAAGAAAGCCATGTAGCCTTTTGGAAAAGTTAATTCCATTTGACATGGTGATGAAGCTTGGGCTGCATCTCAAGACTGGCCTTAGCAAAACCAGGAGAAGACGTTTGCATGAAGCTGTTTGTCGTGGCATGGTCTGTAACAGCAAAAGTCTGGAAACAACCCCAAGGCCAGCAACAGTGCCTGACTGGGTGCACTCCAGTCTGGCTACACAGTGGGGTCCTGCTTGGCTGTAAAGGGAAGGAGGGACACCTCCAGAACCAAGGAGAGTCCCAGGCTAGAAGGTCAGGAAAGCAGGGTGCCGAAGAGTGTGCGTAGCAGGGGTTCCTTTACCCAATGAAGGAGTGATGTGTATGTGTGTGTCTGTATCTTTGCTTACATTTTTAAAAATTGAAGGATAAACCATAAAAAATGCTTAAACTGTGGCCTTTAGAAGCAGAGGAGAAAATAAAGGTTCCTTTGGACAGACATCTCTGGTATCTTATTTTGTAGCTTTGACTGGGAACCATGCAAATACTTTACATAATTACAAAATTGAATTAAATGTAAACAGCAATCTCTATACATTGAATGCTAAATGAAACAAATTAACCTGACTGTGAGTAAAATTGCTGGTGTAATCTCAAGAGAGAAATGCTTTATTTCTTTTTTTTCTTTTTTCTTTTTTTGAGTTGGAGTCTTACTACCAATGGCACGCTCACGGCCACCCCAGTATTGACCTGCTGAGCACCGGTGATCCTTCTGCCTCAGCCTTTCAAGTGGCTGGAACTACAGGCGCATGCTACCACGTCTGGCTAATTTTTGACTTTTCTTATTGTAGATACAAGGTCTTACCAAGTTGCCTGGGCCGGTCTCGAATGCGTGGACTCAGGCAATCCACTCACCTCAGCCTCCCAAAGTGTCGGGATTACAGGCTGAGCCACCGAACCTGGCCAGAGGAATGCTTTCAAGTGACTTAAAGCATTCAGTTAACATTATATTCTAGTGGGATATGCCCTAAGGACCAAAAACACTGTTAAAAAAATCTTTGACAATTACAAATGTTAGTGAGGATGTGAAAAAATTGGAACTCTCACACACAAGTCGGTGATCTGGCAGTTCCTCAAAAAGTTAAACACAGACTTACCATAAGACCCAGAAATTCCACTCCTAGTATATATCCAAGAGAACTGAAAACATATCCACATAAAAATTTGTACTCACATTTTCATAGCAGCATTATTTATAATTGCCAAAAAGTAGAAACAACACACAAATCTATCAAGTGAAGAACGCTTAAACAAAAGACAGTCTATCCATATAATATTATTCAGTCTTAAAAAGGAATGACATACTAATGTAAGCTTCAATATGGATGAACTCTGCAGACACTATACTCAGTGAAGGAAGCCAAACACAAAAGATCACACGTTGCAGATGTTTCTTGACTTATGATGAGTTATATCCTGGTAAATCCATCATGATTTGAAAATATTCTAAGTTGAAAATACACTTAATATACCTAGCCTTCCAAATTTGAAGTACGGTTTCTACTGAATGCATATGGCTGTCACACCATCATGAAATCAAACCATTATCAGCTGGGAACCATCCGTATATCATTCCATTCATAAGAAATGTGCAGAGGAGGCAAACCCACAGAGACAGGATGTAGATGAAAGGCTGCCAGGGGCTAGGGGGAGTAGGGAGAGACTCCAGGAGCCAGGGCGACACCCAACCAGCCTGCACAGTTAAGAACTACAAGGCCCAGGCCAAGGAGGCCACAGGATTCTGCATGGGAAGCTCAAAGGAAGCGTGGCCAGACTGGCACCGCCACCGTGGCCGGCTCCTCGAGCACAGTTCCTTAGAGGATGTGACACATGTTGCCCCCAGAAGAATGCAGCACAGGAAGACAACCTCTGCCCTACACCCAGAAGCCCCTTCCCTGTGGTGTGAGGACACCCCCGTCCTGGGCCTGCCTGGTTCATCCTTCAAACGCACCCCTCACTCCCTGCACTTGTGCCCCTCATTCCTATCCAGCTGCCCATCCCTCTGCACCCAGCTCCCAGGACTCCTGGGGTGCTTTGCTGGCCTCCAGCTGAGCCCTCTCCTCCTTGTCCTCCTACGCTCTGTCTTGTTAGAGAGGCCCATGGGCACAGCTGCAGCCAGGATGGGGACCCTGCCAGACAAGGTCGGTCACCCTGATAATGCAGTCACGCATGACCCTCCCAGCTGGGCCCAGCACCCTCATCTCCCTCCCTATCTCTAATGGTAAGGATGGGTGGGACAGCGGGCTGGGTCAGCGCTTGCCGACTTGGCTTGTTCAGGATAAATCCAGGAGAGTGGGAGCGAAGAGAAAGAGAGAGCAGCCTTGGATCTAAGGAAATGTGCACAGACCAGGACCTGCAGACGTCACCCTGCTGCCTTCCCAACCCTCTGCCTCTGTGGGTAGAGAAGGGCAGGGCCCAGTGGGTGAGGAGGGAGTGGAGAGCCTATGAGAGTGGAGCCCTCCTTCCCACTGCAGACAATGGAGAGAGCCCTGGGAGGGGTAAGGGTCCTGGGAACATGGCCTGAGAATTTGCCCGAGGGTGGTTTCAGGATCCCACCATGCCCACCGCTGAGGGTCTGTGCCTCTTGTTTCAGTCCTGCATGAGCCAAGCAGCCAAGGAGGTCAGCAACGAGAAGTGGATGGCTCTCTGATACGGCCCTGGGCATTGGTTGAGGCACCAACACCACAGCCCACACACCACTGCCTGTCCAACCACATACAGCTCACTCAGATGCAGGACAGACATGGTGGCAATGGTGGCAGGTTGGTTCTGAGGGCAGGATAGTGTGCCCTTGCCACCTGAAAGGTGCCTCTAACTTCAGAAACAGGACAGCTAGGTCTGGCTGTTTCACTTCCTACAAGGTGGGTGCATCTTGTGACCAGCCCCACTCTGCTTCCCCTCACACAAAGACCATGCACCCGGGTGTGGCCCAGCACCTGCTCGTTGGCCAGGATGCCCTGTTCAGAACCATTTCAGCACTTGGGAGAATCTGCCAGCACTTGCCAAAAGCGGAGGGCAAGTCCAGGCCCTGGACCAGGCTGGCTCTTACCTAGAGCTCAACAGGGGCTGAGAATCCTCCTGGCTGGGCCTCTGAGCCTCCTGCTCTCTGGTCTCAGGCTCCTGACTTGCCACTTCGACTTCTCCTTGGGACCCTCTTGTTGTGTCCACCTGGGGTCCTGATATGTGTGCCAGGCACTTGTTGGATGTGGGGGTTTTGGACTCCCATCCATTGGAGGCATCTTCTGAGGGCAGGGGGACCTCCTCCTGTCTCTCAGGGTCCTTGTCACTGGCCTTGGCCAAGCTGGCAGTGTAGGAGGCACTGATGATGCTTCCCGGGCTGCACTTCTCCCGCAAATGCTCCATGGCATCCTCCCTGCTGTCCCCGCAGGTCCCACAGCACACGCAGGAGTGGAGAAGGCAGTTGGTGGCTGCAGTGCTGAGCTTGTGGGGGCCGCCCTCTATCCCCTGGGCCCCAGGCTCTGAGGGGGGAATGCCATGGCCCGGGACTTCCTGGGTGGCCATGGCAGAGTCCAGGGAGGTAGGTGACTTGGGGTTGAAGATGACGGTGGCCGAGAGCTTCATGCCCCCAGTCCGGTGGGCAATCATCTCAGCCGTCTCAGCCTGGTCCGCACCCACCTCCCAGCCGTCTAGATAGAGCTGTGAGTCCAGGCAGCTGCAGGAGTTAGAGCCCGCGAGGTCGGCAGCACGCAACTTATCAGCTCCGGCATTGTTGTTGCTCAAGTCCTCCTCCTTCGCCGTGGCCAGGGCGCTGACCCCCGCCTCTCTGCTCTGTCCACCCTGCCCTCCCTCCTGGGGGTCAGCTTGGGCACTGCCTGCCCACCCAAACGGGCCACCTGGGGACTTGGGCCTGGTGGGGCGCTCTGCTGCTCCTTCCACGTCATCCATGAAGAACACCCGCTCTTCCTCATCACTGCCCGACTGCAGGTGTGCTCTGCCTGGAGAGGCCTCCCTGCGGGGGCTGTCCTCGACCCCTGGCCTGTGCGCAGGGGACTGGCAGGTGCTGGGTGGTGACAGCAAGGAGGACATCTCATCCCCGGCCCTGTGGACCATCCGGCTGAGCTGCTCCAACTCCTGATCGTCATACTGCATGGAGCAGGCCAGCTCCGCGTCCGGGTCTTTGGCCTTGGCTGAGATGGGCTCCTCCGAGGGGAGGGGTGCAGAAAAGGCAGGGGCCAGGGTGGTGGGCCCCTGCGTGTCGGCGCGGATGGGGAACTCCACTTCATGGGAAATGCAGAGGTTTCGTTCCAGCGTGTGCAGCTCTTCCTCAGTCAGGGTCTGCAGCAAATCTCTGTGAGGGTCAAAACAAAAAACAGGAATGACGGTCCCATGGGCCATACCAGCCTCCTGACCAAGAGCGAACACAGAACCTTGGCATCCACACGAGCAGTAAAGCAACCAGGCATTGAACAACTGCATTAAATTATCATGGCACCAGTGTGTTTCCTCGGTTACAAATGAGGCACGGATCTCGCAGGTAGGGACGATGGCATTCCTCGTGGCCAACTGTGATCCTAGGATGGTTTCTTTCTAAAAATGAGATTATGGAATCTCTTGCTGAAAATAAGAAAGCCCTAATTCCTAGGGATATGTGAATTACACTGACTAAAAACCCTAAGGAGTGGAAAAATATATGTTGGTTTACCTATAGACTTTCATACTTTTGCTGAACAAACATTGTGGAGGACCAGCTATGTGGCAGGCATTGGGAGCGGAGGACAAGCAGGAAGAAGGCAGGCATGGCCTTCCCTTGTGGGTTGCTTCCAGCTGGGTGAAGCAGGTAAGAATATCTTTCTACAAATAATGATTGCACGACAATAATGACAACGGCAGCAAAAGCCAACACAAGCTACTAAGCAGGGTGCACAGGACACATGGCTTAGAATGAGAAACTTCCTAGAGAAAGGGGTATTGAAGCTGAGACCTAAAGGTGCAGTCGATTCAGTGACGACGACCAGGATGAGCATGGAGCAGATCCTACAGACTGACTGAATGCTGCTCTATGCTGGGAAAAGCTCTGGCCACGTCTGAGGTCGGAGCTCCACGTCAGACATTCCAGCACAGTTATGGTGCACACAGGGAGTGCACTTCTCAGAACTGTGCAACTTGCTGAATTTTCACACGCTGAATACACCCATGTGAATAACAAACAGATCAAGAAACAAAACCAGGACCCCAGGCACCCTCCCTCCAGGCATCATGCTAGTCCTACAGGCAGAGGTGGTCAGGGCTTTCATTCTCTAGAAAGATGGGAATTTGCAGTCTGTACTCTCTTGTGGGAGACTTTCTTTGCTTACATTTGTGTAGAACTGCCAGATAAAATGCAAGACACCCAGTTAAACTTCAGTTTCAGGTAAGCAATAAGTATGTGCTTTTAAAGTATAAATGTGAATTGTTTTTTAGTGAAATCCTCCCCATTTTGGACATACACTAAAACCAGGATCCATTGTTTATCTGAAATCCAAATTTAACTGGGCTTTCTGTTGTCATTGTAGTACTAGATCAGAATCCTAGAGTAGCTGGACTCGGTGGCTCAGCCTGTAAACCCACCTGGGCAACTTGGTGAGACCTCATCTCTATAATAAAAATCAAAAAATTAGCCAGGCATGGTAGCGCACGCCTATAGTTCCAGCTACTTGGAAGGCTGAGGCGGAAGGATCGCCGGAGCCCAGCAGGTCGAGGCTGCGGTGGCCGGGAGTGGTCACTGCACTCCAGTCTGGGTGACAGAGTGAGACTCCAACTCAAAAAAAAAAAAAGAATCCTAGAGTAAACTTGTTTGGCATAGTCTTTTTGCCTCAGCGTGGCCATTTTCACTTAGACTTTACCCCGATACGCTTTGAATCTAGCACAGGTTAGACATAGACAAGATAAATTTCCAATAGGCAGGTTTTAGGAAGCGTTCAGACATTGCAGGCCAAGCTGGCAGCCTACCCACCTCCTTCAGCAAATCTCCATCATATGCAAGACCAGGATAGCTCAACCTTTCAATTCATGGTTTAGCATAATAATCTCTAGGAAACTTTTCAGGTTCCTTGTCAAGGCCAAGGCGGAAGATCAAAGATCACCCTTGGCTAGACCAAGCCAAAGAAATGATAATAAGACTACCTTTTGGTCAAGGAATTTGTGGATTACAAACATCTGACAAGTCTCTCCCAGGAAAACCCCCTCCTCTTGTCTCTGCCCATCTAGCTCACCACGTGGCAGCAATCATATGATTAACCTACCCAACTGCCTGGTGTCCATCACCTGACGTAGTACCTGCACTTACCTGTCCCTTCATAATGACGTGGAGCAGACCACCACCCAATCACCTTAATGACTGTCCCCCATCCAAGGGAGATGGTTAAAAGAACTCAACCACAAGCAGTCATTTTACCATTGCCTTGCTAAGCTATGGTGTGGCTATATGCTTTTTGAGCAATGGCTGTCGCCATGCTTCCTAGCTTTGGCCTCCTTCCCTACCTTGGGGAGGTGAATTTCCTCTTTCTCTAATTTACTTTCTAAATAAACTATATTTTCTTATCTAACTTCTTGCAATTCTTTGCATCTTTCATGCAGCATCAGATCACACACCAGACACTCACACCCCCAGTGGGCCTAACCTAACATTCTGGAGGCCCAGCCAGGAGTGTGACCCTAATGGTAAGATTCATCCATAACAACACATGTTGTCACAGATCATCCGTTCTCGTGGCTATACAGTCTTTCATGGTATGGATATATCACAGTTTATTCGCTCTGCACCTGATGGGTTTTGCCAGCTGTGATCCACCATTTCTGTGCACCTCTCCTGAAGAACACATGTGTGCATTTCTGCTGAGTGCACACACGGGGTGGGATTGTAAGCCACAGTGTGATGAGCAACCTGGATCCAGACATGCCTGCCCACAGCCTTAATTGACAGATCTGCTTGCCCAGGTCTTCATGAGCACTTGGTGTCTTTAATTGTATCCTTTCTAGTGAGTATGGAATGGTATCTTATTGTGGCTATACACTGCTTTAGTCTGATGACTAAGGAAGTTGAGCACCAGTTTACATACTTATCAGCCCTAAGACATCCTCTATGTGACATGCCTGTTCAAGTCTTTTGTCCATTTTTATTTTTATTTTTAGTGGGAGTCTCATGCTGCCCAGGCTGGAGTGCAGTGGCACACTCACGGCTACTGTAGCCTCAACCTGCTGGGCTCAGGAAATCCTTCCACCTCAGCCTTCCAAGTAGCTGGAACCATAGGCACGCGCCACCACACCCAGCTAATTTTGTGATTTACTGTAGAGACATATATTTCACCAAGTTGCCTAGGTTGGGATTAGGTAATCCTCTCGCCTTCACCTCTCAAAAAGCTAGGATTACAGGTGTGAGTCACCGTGCCTGGCCTTTTGCCCATTTTAATTGGGTTGTTTGCCTTTTTCTTTTTTTTTTTTTTGAGTTGAAGTCTCACTCGGACGCCCAGACTGGAGTGCAGTGGCCGCTCCCGGCCACCGCAGCCTCGACCTGCTGGGCTCCGGTGATCCTTCCGCCTCAGTCTTCCAAGTAGCCGGAATTACAGGCATGCGCTACCTCGCCCAGCTGATTTTTCGATTTATTGTAGAGATGAGGTCTCGCCGCCCAGGCGGGTCTCAAACCCGCGGGCTCAGGCAATCCATTCACCTCAGCCTCCCAAAGGCGCGGTGCTTTTTTCTTATTAGTTGACATGCGCTCTTTATATGTTTTTGGATTTGAGTTCTTTGTTAGATATACTCTCCAACTCTGTAGCTTGTCTTTTCATTCTCTTAATGGTGTTTTTGATGAACTGAAATTTTTATTCACATTTTTTTTCTTTATGGTGAGTGCATTGTGTATTGTTTAGGAAATCTTTGCCTACTCTAGTTTCACAAAAATGTTCTCCTTGATTTTTTCTTCTAAAAGCTTTATTGTTTTACTTTTCACATTTATATCTATACTCTATCTGGACTTGATTTTTGCATATAACTGTGGTAGAAATCCAAACACTAACAGATATCCATGAGACTTTTTTTTTCCTCATATAGCTATCTATTAACTAAAACAAAAAACAAAAAAAACCCAGGCCAGGCTCAGTGGCTCAGACTGTAATCCCAGCACTTTGGGAGGCTGAGGCAAGTGGATTGCCTGAGCCCGCAGGTTCAAGACCAGCCTGGGCAACTTGGTGAGACCTCATCTCTACAATAAATAAAAAATTAGCTGGGCATGGTAGCCTGCACCTGTAGTTCTGGCTACTTGGAAGGCTGAGGCGGAAGGATCGCCAGAGCCCAGCAGGTTGACGCTGGGGTGGCCATGAGTGTGCCACTGCACTCCAACTCCCAGAAAAAAAAAAAACAACAAAAAGAAACCCAAGACCATTCCTTACTGTTCTGTCCTAGATTTTTTTATTCTATTTTACTGTCCTAGATTTTTTTATTCTATTGAATGGGTCAGAAGTCCACCCTTGCTGTCAACATTACTATGGCTTTACAAGAAAAAGTATTTTCCTGCTTTGTTCTTTTAAAGTACACACAGCAGAAAAACATGCATGTGTCACTTAGAGATGCACACAGGGATAGTCACAGCAGCAGTATTTGTGGAAACTACCCAAAGCCCATCAAGGGTAGAACCGATAAATAATATTCTGCTTTTTTTTGTCTAGTCCAGGCCCCTTGCATTTCCATATGAAATTTAGAATTCATTTGTCATGGGCGGTGACTCACACCTGTAATTCCAACACTTTGGGAGGCAGAGGTGAGAGGATTGTCTGAGGCCATGGGTTCGAGACCAGCCTGGGCAACATGGTGAGACCGCATCTCTACAATAAATCAAAAAATTAGCTGGGAGTGGTGGCACACACCAGTAGTTCCAGCTACTTGAAAGGCTGATGTAGAAAGATTGCCTGAGCCCAGCAGGTCGAGGCTGTGGTGGCCATGAGCAGGCAACTGCACTCCAGCCTGAGCAACAGAGTGACAGTCTGACATACAAAAAAAGAAAACTCATTTGTCAATTTCTGCAAAAAAAATAAATAAAAATAAAGAAAGAAGAAACCTCCTGGGATTTTTATTGAGATTACATTGAATTCGCAGATTAACCTGACAATAACTGATATTTTCATATTAGGCTTTCTACTCTCTAAATGGACTTGCTCTCTCGAGTTTTAAAAGTGTATGTTAATAACATTTTAGAACTTTCAGTGGCAGTTTTTGACATAATTAATTTGACATATGCTTGAGTACTTGATATTAATTACCAATACTATCATACATAGTATTTGCTCATGGTTTGGATGTGGTTTGTCTTGGTCAAAACTCATGTTGAAATTTAATTCCCAAATGTGACACTGTTGAGAGATGGTGCCTTTAAGACGTCATCAGGTTGTTAAAAAAAAAACATTGTCTTTCTCACTGGATTAGTTACCACAGGAGTGGGTTGTTATAAAGCAAAGTTGCTTCTCGTGTTTGGTCTCTTCACATGTGCCACTAACTCTTCTACTTCTCTGCCATGTTATGACAGAGCACAAGGCCCTCACCAGAAGCTGACCAGATGGAGCTGCCTGGTCTTGGACTTCTCAGCTTCCAGAATCATGAGCTAAATAAACCTCTTTCCTTTATAAATTACCCAATCTCAGGCATTTTGTTATAGCAAAAAAAACTAAACAGTATTTTTATTTCATTCTTCTTTTGTTCACTGATGGTATACAGAAAGACCATTTATCTTTGTATACTGATCTTTCATCCAGTGACCTTGCTAAATCTACTTATTTCTAAAACTTTGAAGACTTTTCTGAATTTCCTAGGTACTCAACCATGTTATCTATACATAATGAGTTTTATTTCTTTCTTTCCAATCCCATATAACTTTTAAATTTCTCTTTTATTCCTGCCTTATTGTACTAGCTAGGCCACCAAACAATGTTAAATGGAGATGGTGAATGATAGACATCCTTATCTTGTTCCCAATTTCAGGATGTTTGCTCTAGTATATACACAACAGACAGACACACACACAGACTATATCTGTATCTATCTCTATCTATGTATATTTTACCAGATTAAGGAAATTCCCTTTATTCCTAGTTTACTAAGAGACGTTTTCATCCTAAAATATATACTAAGTTTTTTCAAATGCTTTTTCTGTATCTTTCAGAGTATATACTTTTTCTTCCACCTTTAAAAATTAACGTGACAAGATATTGATTTGATTTAAACCACTGTTAAATGCTAAACCAATCTTGCATACCTGTAATAAATTTCATTTGGCCTTAATATCTTATTTATATATGGCTGGATTTGATTTGTCTATATCTTTTTAAGGGTTATTGAATCTATGTTCATGAGAAATTGGTGTGTAACTGTTGTTTCTTGTAATATCCTAGTCATGCTTTAGTGTTAAGATTTTTACTCTCATTTTAAAAAAGAGAAAGAAAGGGTCTCTTTTTCTATGCTCTGGAAGAGTTTGTATAAGATTAGCGTTATCTCTTCCTTAAGCGTTTAGAAGAATACATAAGAAAAGCTATCTGTGTCTGATTTTTTTGTGGAAAGGTTTTTGTTTGCTTATTTTTTTAAGTGGTCCTTGGCTCATAGGAGGGTGAATGGCTTGTCTGAATAATTCTGCAGGTTAGTGGGGAACAGAAACTTGCCACTCAGAAATAAGGGCACTGTGTCTGGTCCCTGTGATAAGGAAGGTACTTTGGCGAGGGGAGCTTACTCCCTGAGGAGTATAACTTGTGTATACAGAGGGGTATAACTTGTGGTTAGTCAATTCAAATTCCTCCTGGTTGACCAGAGATGTCAAGGGACGTATATTATTGGACCTCAATTTTAGATCTTTATGCCACATTACTGCAAAAATGATTTTGTTTCCTTTTCTGTGGATCACATCAGGAGCACATGATGTTCATATGTTGTATTACTGGTTATGTTCAACTTGATCACTTGGTTAAAGTGGTGACAATTTTGTTGCTTAACTCTAATGATGTTATTTTTAATATGGGAAGGTTTTTAAATAATGAATTCAATTTATTTAATAGATTTTTAATATGGGAAGGTTTTTAAATAATGAATTCAATTTATTTAATAGAGATTGGGTTAAAAGGATTTTCTATTTCTTCTTCTGTCAGCATTGATTAGTTGCTTTTTTGAATTTGTCCATTTCACTCAAAACTTCAAATTTAGCTATATAAAGTTGTTTATAATGTTCTCTTACTATCATTCTGATGTCTGTAAGATTTGTAGCGATGTCCCCTTTCCATACCTATTATTGGTGATTTTTGTTTTATCTCATTTCTTCTGACTAGTGCTGCTAGGAATTTATCCATTTTATTCATCTTTCAAAATAATCAACTTTTGGGTTTGTTGATTTTTCCCTATTGTATATTTGTTTTCTACTTCATTGATGTCTGTTTTTATTATTTATTTACTCCTACTTTCTTGAACTATGATAAGCATATTACTTTCTAGTTTCTTCAGGTGAAATTTTAATTAAGTCGCATCCTGTCTTCACTCTAATTTATAGCATTTGATGCTATGAATTATATAGTGCTATAAATTTCCTTGAAAGCACTGCTTAAGCTTCATCTTAAAAGTTTTGATAATCATATCTTCATTATCACACAGTTCAAATTATTTTAAAATTTCCAATGTCTCATTCTTTGACCAACAAATTATTTACCAGTATATTGCTTAGTTTTCATGTAATTAGGGATTTAAAAAAATTTTTTTGTTGTTTTGATATCTTATTGAGGTCAGAAGATGTATTCTGAATAAATTTCGTCTTTTGAGGTTTATTGTGGCTGTATTTGTGGTCTAGCATATGATTGATTTTGATAAATGGCCCATATGCTTTAAGAAGAACAGGAATTCTAGCAATTGTTGGGTGCACTACTATACATATGTCAATTAGAACAAGTTTGTTATTGACAGTTTCTTACATCCTCCAGGGGTTGTTTCCTGCTAGTTCCATCAGGTATAGAAAGACAAATTAATGTCTCCTGCTGATTTTGGATGTCTATTCCATCTTATATTTCTGTTATTTGCTTTACATAAGTTTTTCTTTTTCTTTTGTTTTTGAGTCCAGGTCTCATTCTGCCACCCAGGCTGCAGTACAGCGCTACCATCACAGCTCACTGAAGCCTCGACCTCCTGGGCTCAATCAATCCTCCCGCCTCAGTCTCATGAGTAGCTGAAACTACAGGCGTACAACGCCATGCTTGGGTAACTTTGTTAATTTTTATTTTGTAGAGACAAGGTCTCACTATGTTGCCCAGGCTGGTCTTGAACTCCCAGGCTCAAGTAATCCTCTCACCTCGGCCTCCCAAAGTGCTGGGATTATAGACCATACCCAGTCAATTTATGTAAGTTTTAAAGCTACGTTATTCAGTCCACAAATACAGGTTTGGGATTGAGACATCTTCCTATTGGATTGCCTCTGTATCAGTGTAAGATATTTATCTCTAATAACGTTTGCTTTGTCTGTTATAAACACCAATTTTTTCTTTCCTTCCTCTCTCTCTCTGCCTCCCTCCCTCCCTCCCTTCCTGAAATAGGATCTCATTCTGTTGCCCAGGCTCGAGTGCAACAGCATAATTACAGCTCACTGCAGCCTCAAACTCCTAGGCTCAAGTAATCCTCCCGTCACAATCTCCTAAGTAGCTGGGATTACAGACTCCATCTTACACCTGGCTAATTTTTAAAATTTTTTGTAGAGAAAGGGTCTCACTTTGCTGCCTAGGTTGGTCTTGAACTCCTGGGCTCAAACAATCCTCTCACCTCAGCCCCTGTAAAGCGCTGGAATTATAGGCATGTGCCTGGCCTGCCCGTATTTAATAGCACTCATTTATTAAATATCCACTCATATAATTTTATGATATTCATCAGTCATTTTACAACTGCCTCCAAGTTCATTTTTTCTTTTTCTTTTTTTTTGAGTTGGAGTCTCACTCAGTCGCCCAGACTGGAGTGCAGTGGCCGCTCTCGGCCACAGCCTCGACCTGCTGGGCTCCGGCGATCCTTCCACCTCAGCCTTCCAAGTGCTGGAACTACAGGCGCATGCTACCACACCCTGCTAATTTTTTGATTTAGAGATGAGGTCTCGCCAAGTTGCCCAGGCGGGTCTCGAACCCGCGGACTCTGGCAATCCACTCACCTTGGCCTCCCAAAGTGCTGGGATTACAGGTTGAGCCACCGAGCCCGGCCCCGAGTTCATTTTTAAGCACTCTATTTAGATACCTCTTTCTGACTCTTCTTTCCCATCTGATTGGGAAAATGTACAACCCTGAGATAAAGGCTATGTTTTCTGAAGCTCTGTTTATAAATGTCAGACCACAGTGGGCAATAACAAGGAAGCCCTCAAACTCTGTCATTGGAGTAGCCTCAGGGTCACCTACAGATTCTTGCTATTTTCTGTTCCTGGGGAGCATAAGCAGTGATTTTGTGGGGTGCAGGCAGGGCTGGCCTGGGCTACACACCTGGGTGCCAGCCACCCATGCATGGGTGAGTTTCCTCGTGCCAGAGACCCAGGGCAAGCTGCAGACTTGCATTCTGTCTACACAAGCTGTGGGGAATAATATGTTAAGAATGATATTTATCAGGGTCTTGGGGTTTTAAATTACTCATCCTTGATGGAAAGGGCTTGTGCCTTCTCAGTTACTATATGAGTCGCACCCAGCCTGCCATGGCCGTGACCCTACCTCCCCAGCTGCACCTGCAAGATGGTACTGACTCATGCCAGCACTCTGCCTCCAGGCCCCCTCAGCTCCATTGCCTGTGCAGGCTGAGGATAGATACATCCCCTGGACCCTCCACCCCACTCCTGCACAGCCGGCATGTGGCCCGGGCCCTCTCTCAGACCCACATCTCCCTTCCCCAGACCATGACCCAGTATCTGCCCTGCCCCTCCTACAAGACACCCATTTGCTTGGGGAACCCTGTGTGTTCCTTCCTGGCCTCAGCACGACCACCTCTCCTCATTGATTGTTGTCTCCTCTTCCACATGTCACCCGGGGTGGGGGGCAGAGCTGTGGCCTCTGGGTTTCAGGAGTCACATCCCCCTGAGTGAGAGAGAAGTAGCCAACAGCCATCTCCTAGTTGAAACACAGACTGGACTGAGTGTCCCCCAGCCTCAAGTCCACTGACTCGTCAAGGATCACCCTGCCAAGGCCCCAAGAACTCGAGACCCCGTCCGCAGGGTGACTTTTCACTGTCTGAACCCACGGCACCTCTGGCTCCTTATAGAGCAGAGCTCTATGCTCTTTGGGTCCCCAAAGGAAACCTGGTCCCGGAGACCAGGGGATGTGGTAGGAAACACTGAAGTGTTCAAGGCTGCAGGGCCAGGGAGGCCCTCAGAAAACAAGTGGCCATGGCCTTCATACCTCCCCATCCCTCCAGGAGGCCACAGCTGGGCTCTGCCAGCTCCGAGACACTGCCCAGCAAAATACCTGGTCCAGGGGAAGGAGAGGTGTGGAATTTTAAAAGGGGCTGCACCATGTTGACACAGACATAAACCAATAAAGACAAAGGCTAAAGTTCGAGCACTGTGACTTAAACAGAAGTGAACTTTTTTTGGTGCAAACGGTAAAACAGTCACTTGGTACCTGCAGAACAGATGCCCAGGTAGGGGCAAAATAAGACTGGCTATGTTCCCTATGGGGTTATTCGTGACCCTTAAGGAATACTAACCTGCCGGCCCTTTCTCACAGAAGGCCTTCCTCAGACGTGGTTACACACTTGACCTGAACACCCACCCGCCTCCCACCTGCCTCCCCATGCCCCTTCCCCTTCCCTATCACCCCACCTGATTTTCCGCAGTAACGTGTGGAAGGGCCGGAAAAGCTCGGACATGTCTTCTGCCTTGCGGTCCAAGTTCAGGGGTCCATCTGCGTAGACCACGAGGCCACTGCATTCAAGACACAAAAGCCAGTGTGGTCAGGCCCTGTGGCCCTCTGGGCCACCTGCAAGGAGACACATGGCTGCTGGGACTCCACTGCATCTCTGTCCCAGTGCAGCCACTGTCTCACGCTTTGCCTCCTGAGATTTAATCTTCAGTAAGTTTAGGAAAAAGCAATGAAGGTTATTACCCAGACTTCATTATCTTTTTGCAGCTGATTAGCTTATGTCATTGAAGGGAGCACAACATAATCACTAAACTATATCTGTACACATCAGTGTTGCAATCAGGTAAATTAGCCTCAAGATTTGTTACTATAATCTCAAAAATGGAAAAGCTGAATTTACAGTTAAATTCATCTATCTGTAGAGGCTTATGAGACTTAGGCCTGAAACCATCTACTCCAAAAGCAAAATAGAAGTTAGTGGTAAGAGTCAAGGTCCCACCCAGAATCCCTTCCAGCAGCCTGGCCAGTGCCTTCAAGATTGGTGCAGCCTCTGTCACCCCCCAGGCAGGACCGGCCCTTCCTCCCTGGTGTCCGCCATGTCCTGAAAGGCTTCTCCCTAGGACCGGGCCTCCGTGAAGCAGAGGCTGGCTTTCCTCATTGTCCCCATCCAAGTGTCTGGTTCAACACCTGCTAAGGACAAGCTTGCCAGATGCAACTTCCGACAGCTCCCCGCCCACAGGCAGTACCACCTTTGGCATCCCTACCAGGCATCGTGGGCCCTGCCCAGCTCCAAGTATGCCTCAATCATCGACGGCGGCACCTGTCTCTCCTTGAGAGCACCCATCCCCAGAGGACCCCCCCTCCCAGGTCTCTCGGGACCAGACCACTCAGGCATGACTCAGGTGCCCAGGGAGTGTCCACGGGCGAAATGTGGCCCCTGTCCCCTGGTTCTTCATCAGAGTGCAGATGAGGTTTATGTGGGCTTGTCTGCATAAATGGAGTGCCACTAACATATCTCTCTCTGCAGATGTGACAGGGTCTTACTGCCAGGGTCAGGTCCTGCCATCATCATCTAACAGAGTCCCTGAGCTCAGGGACAGTTTTCTTGACTCATACATCCAGTTTGTCGAGGAAAACCGATAAACAGAATTGAATGAAGGGAATTTTTTTTCTCCAAAATGATTGGGCTTCATGTGCAAAAAGATTCAAAAATCACAGGACAAACAGGGGTGATGCTATCTCCTGAGGATGACAGCCGTGACTGGCAGCCACAGGCTCTGTAGAGTCGCTGGCTCAGTTGGACCAGAGGCTGTGTCCTGAGCACCTGGGGGCAGAGGACAGCACCGCCAGGCTTCTGTTCCATTTGGCCTGTTTGGTGGGTCTTACATGAGCTGATCGTTCTAATTAGATGAACAGTATTTACAGGATGATTTCCCACATAGATTTTTAACTTTACAGGTAAATTGGGACAAAGGCAGAGTAAAAATGAATGCGGGTGGGTAGTGAAACCCTGGCCCACTTCCTAGCAACCTTCTCTTTCAGAAAGCAGGGAAGGGCTGGACACAGTGGCTCATGCCTGTAATCCTAGCAATTGGGAGGCCAAAATAGGAGGATCCCTTCAGCCCTGGAGTTTGAGATCAACCTGGACTACATAGTGAAACCCATTTCTACAAAAAAAAAATTTGTTTTAATTTTTAAAAAATTAATTAAAAAAAATTTTCAGGTGGCACCTGAAATCCCAGCTACTCAGGAGACTGAGGCAGGAGGATTGCTTGGGCTCAGGAGTTTGAGACTGCAGTGAGCTATGATTATGCCACTACACTCCACACTGGGTGACAGAGTGAGACTCTGTTTCTAAAAAATAAACAAATCATTTTTTGGTTTTTTTTTAGTTTTTTTTTTGAGTTGGAGTCTCACTCTGTCGCCCAGACTGGAGTGCTCCCGGCCACTGCAGACTCGACTTGCTGGGCTCCGGCAATCCTTCTGCCTCAGCCTTCCAAGTAGCTGGAACTACAGGCGTGCGCTACCAGACCCAGCTAATTTTTGATTTAATGTAGAGATGAGGTCTCGCCAAGTTGCCCGGGCTGGTCTCGAACCCACGGGCTCAGGCAATCCACTTGCCTTGGCCTCCCAAAGTGCTGGAATTACAGGCTGAACCACTGAGCCTGGCCACAAATCTTTTTTTTAAGTCTAAAAATAAATAAATCAAAAGAAATGTAGGAGGGGGCTGGGAGGGTCCCTGGCTCTGGCAGCCCCTCCCCATGGGAGCTGTCTGTGACCCCAGGGCAGAGTTCCCTCCACTCCTGCGCATGGAACTCAACTCTGCAATTTACCCAGTAAATTGCACTTGTTCAGCGCGTGGAAGCCAACACACCGCTAGTTGCCACCTCCTTTTGTGGGCAGGCAGGGGACTGAATGACATCCCTTGGCTGTGTCCTGGTGTCCAGCAGTGTGTTGGCTTCCATGTGCTGGACACTTCACTCTCCACCCACACCTGCTAGTGGATGGCCCGGGGGAGGACACCTGCTGCCCCACCAGTGCAGTGAGAAGGGGCTTCCTGTTTGCACAGCGCCATGGACGAGGCCCATCCCTTGAGAGTCGTGGGCCCAGAGCCTTAGAAAAGAATTATTAGGAGGGCTCAGTGCACAGATGACCAAGGCTACCATGCCACCTCCTTTTGTGGGCAGGCAGGGGACTGAAGGACACCCCTTGGCTGTGTCCTGGTGTCCAGCGGTGTGCTGGCTTCCACGTGCTGGAGACTCAGGCACCATGTGCCCTATACCCCTGAACCTTGCTGCTCAGCACATCTGGGAAGTGCTCAAACTGCAGAGAGGGCATGTGGAATGACCAGGCTGTTGGTGCCTCCATGGATTGGGCATCCCTGTGGACAAGGGCAAAGCTGGTCTTCAGTCTCGATGCTTTGAGTAGCAGCAGGAGCTCAGGCCCAGGCACTGATGCAACAAAGGTGGTGTGGGGGAGAGAAGGGAGAAACCTCTGGGTGGCAGCCAGAGGGCCCAGCCTCTGCCTCTGTACCTGGTTCAACCTTTGCAGGAATCTGGCTGGGAACCCTGAAGCAGCTGGGGAATGAGCCCTGGGAATGAGCTATCACAGGAAATAGTGGGTCCCATGGAGATACCACCCATGACTACAGCCCGATAGGGCTTGGGGTCCAGACATTGCACCCTCATGGGCCACAAAGGCTTGTGACCATGGCATCATTGAGAAGAGTCCGGCAGGCAGGTGGCTGGATCCTGGGGTCTGGGCATGAATGGGGGGTGTGTGGTGAAGGGCTCGGCCAAGGTGCAGCTCAGCTGAGCAGGTGAGAAGACGCCCCCATGGCAGAGGAAGTCAGGCCCCATCGGAATGGCAAGTGGCCAGTCTTCTCTTTTTCTATTTCCAAAAAAATGGAGATGAAATTCATATAACACACAATTAACCATTTTAAAGGATACAATTCTACCGCATTACTGCATTCACGATGCTGTGCGCTCATTGCCTCTCTAGTTCCAAAACTTGTTTTTTCACCCCAGAAGAATAACCTTTAAGGGATCACCCCCCATTCCCCCTCCCCTATTCCCCAGTAACCTCTAATCTGCTTTCTGTCTCTATGAGTTTGCTTATTCCAGGCATTTCATATAAATGGAATCATATGATACAAGTGACTGAATTCTTTCACTTAGAATCTTGTTTTCAAGGTTCGTCTACATTGTAGCACGTCTCAGTGTTTCATTCCCTTTTATGGATACTAGTCCATTGCATATATATATATACACAACTTCTTTACCCAGTCATCCACTGATGAACATTTGGGTTATTTCTGCCTTTTGGTCATTATGAATAATGCTGTGAAACATTCGCATATAAGTTTCTTTTTGGACATATGTTGTCATTTCCCAGTATATGTCTAGAAGAGTATGTGGTATTCCCATAAGGATCACATAATACTATATTTAACTTTTTAAGGAACCACCAAACTGTTTTCCACAGCAGCTGCACCATTTTACACTCCCACCAGCAGTGCACAAGGGTTCCAATTTCTCCACATCCTCACCACAATGATTCTTTCCAGTTTTTATTTTTTATTACAGTCATCCTCGTGGGTGTGAAGTGGTATGTCATTGTGGGTTTGATGCGCATTGATGGTGAGCAGCTTTTCGTAGGCTTCTTAGCCATTTGTATTATCTTCTATTCAAGTCCTTGCCCATTTTTCAAATTGAGTTGTCTCTGTCATTGAGTTGTAAGGGTTCTTTACATGTTCTATCTAAATATTTATATGTTATATCTAAATGTCAGATGTATGATTTGCAAATATTTTCTCCCATTCTTTAGCTTGTCTTTTCATTTTCTTAATGTTTTTGATGCACAAAAGTTTTAAATTTCTTGAAGTCCAGTTTATCTTTTTCTTTTGTAGCTCATGCTTTGGGTGTCAAACCTAAGAATCCATTGCCAAATCCAAGAACATGAAGATTTAACCTCTGTGTTAATCAGAATTCTCTAAAGCAGAATAGGAGAGAGAAAAAAAGACTGATTTATTTTAAGGAACTGGCTCATAAGATGGTGGGGGTTGACAAGTTCAAACTCTACAGGGCAAGCCAACAGGCCAGAGACCCAGGGAAGGGCTGACACTGCAGCTTGAGTACAGACAGTCTGTATGCAGAATTCCCTCTTACTTGGGACTCTCAGTCTGTTTTCTCTTAGAGCCTTCTAGTGATTGGATGAGATCTACCCACATTATGGAGAGTAACCTGCTATACCCAAAGTCTACTGATTTAAATGTTAATCTCATCTTTAAAATACCTTCACAGCAGGGTAATGCAGACATGTGCTAAGGAGGAGAAGGGAGCTTATTTCCACCTTGTGCAAGTGGACATCAGATTGGGCACTGAGAGGCAGGATTGTCAATTTATAAATTAAGCGTGGCTTATGTTGAAGATGCTTCTGAGGTTCTGAGGCAACAGTCACTACTCCCAGATTACAAAAATTACCTGGCTTTCTTCAACCACTGTTCCCATGTCAGAGGAAATTCCAACCTATGGAGTGTTGCCCGAAGAAGAACCTGTCAATAACTGGAGAGCTGTGATAGCAGGAAGATACTGAATGCCTTCACAAATTCCTGTGCAATCCCAAAATGGCATCTTGTACTCAGTTGGTATATAAAAACAAAGGAGCTTTTCAGTTTGTATCAAAAAACAAAGAAAAATCTGCTAAGCTTTGGAGAAAAAGAAAAGGCAATTGGAACACCATGAATGACATCATAAAACGGCCAGGGCTCTTAGGAATTGTGGAAGAATTCGGGAAATCACCAAAATCCCGAGGAAGCTAATTTACCAATTCAATTCAGGCCATCCTCCAAAGACTCTCTCCATCTTATTTTTTTATTTTTAAGGGAAAGAGGTCTTCTACTCACAATATGTTCAACTTGATCAAGAACATCTCAGTTTAAATAACTGAAATGAAAATTATATGTATATATATGCCAATTACCATGAGCTAAGTCATCCTGATTGCTAAATATACTCTTGCATTTCATGGTTCCTGGCATCAGAAATCCCTATAAGTCTCATAATTTTTCTCTTAAAGCAAACACTGAAGAGAAAAAAAAAAACTTTATTGTTGCTATCTTTTATCAAACAGCCTATCATCTATACTAACTTCTGCCAATGATCTATTTATTGTTTCAAATGATCAAGTTGCATGTGAAAGCACGTCTTTCTTTTACAACCACTTCTCTATATAACCACTTTCCTCTAGGTTAACAGTGTCAGTACAGATGACATATATATTGATTTAAACATTTTCCTGTCATCTACTCAGGTGAAAAATCACTGTAACATATATCTGATGGCTCTACAAAAAATGACTGTATATGCTACAGCGCCAAAATACATTCATAGCCTTAAAAACTTCAGTGGAAATGTCTACTCAGGTCCCTTACTCATTTATTTTTCTCCTCCCCTTCTCTTTCAATCTTATTCATTTTTAATTGTTTGCTTATTTGTTTTCTTGCTATCGAGTTGTTTGAGCTCCTCATATAGGTTGGCTATTAACATCTCATCAGATATATGGCTTGAAAATACTTTCTCCCAGCTGGGCTCAGTGGCTCAGCCTGTAATCCCGCGCCTTTGGGAGGCTGAGGTGAGTGGATTGCCTGAGTCTGCGGGTTCGAGACTCGCCTGGGCAACTTGGTGAGATCTCATCTCTATAATAAATCAAAATGAGCCAGGTGTGGTAGCACACGCCTGTAGTTCCAGTTACTCAGAAGGCTGAGGCAAAAGGATCGCCGGAGCCCAGCAGGTCGAGGCTGCGGTGGCCGGGAGCAGCCACTGCACTCCAGTCTGGGCAAGAGAGTGAGAATCCAACTCAAAAAAAAGAAAAAAGAAAAAACTTTCTCCCAATCCATAGGTAGTCTCTGCACCCTGATAATTGTTTCTGTTGCTGTGCATAAGTTTTTTAGTTTGATGTTATTCCATTTGTCTAAATTTGTTTCTGTTGCCTATACTCTTTGAAGTCAAATTAAAAAAAAAAATCATTGCCCAGACCAATGTTGTCTAGTCTTTCTCCTATGTTTTTTTCTAGTAGTTTAGACTACATTTAAGTCTTTAACCCTTCTAGGGTTGATTTTTTTTACGTGTGAGAGAAGGGTTGAGTTTCATTGTTCTGTAAGTGGAACTTCAGTTTTCCCAACCCCATTTATTGAAGAAGTCATTCTTGTCTTCTTGGCACCTTTGCTGAAAATCAATTGGGTTCATTTCTGAGCTCTTTATTCTGTTTCATTGGTTGATACTTCGATTTTTTGGGGGGGGGGGGACCAGTTCCATGCTGTTTTTATTACAATTAGCTTTATACTATAGTTTAAAATTAGGTAATGTGAGGCCTTCAGCTTTATCCTATTTGCACACGATTATCTTGGGTATTCTTTTTTTGGGAGGGGGCTTCCACATGAATTTTAGGATTTTCTATATCTATAAAAAATTACACTGAAATTTTGGTAGGGATTGCACTAATCAGTAGATTGCCTTGGGTAGTGTGAACATTTTAACAATATTAATTCTTCCAATCCATGAGCATGAGATATCTTTCCACCTGTTTGTGTCTTCTTCAACTTATTTTATCAATGTTTTATGGGGTTTTCACCTCCTTGCTTAAATTTTTTCCTGTTTTTTTTTTTTATAGCTACCGATTTGAAGCTGTTCTCTTGATTTCTTTTTCAGATAGTTTGCTGTTAGTATATGGAAATGCTACTGATTTTGTGTATTAACTTTGTTTCCTGCAACTTGACTGCATTCCTATATTAATTCTAACACTTTTGTTGGCGTCTGTAGGGATTTCCATATATAAGATCACATCATCGGCAAACAATAACAATTTTACTTCTTCGTTTCCTATTTAGATCCTTTCATTTCTTTCTCTTGCCTAATTTCTATGGCAAAGTCTTCCAATAGTATGTTGAATAGAAGAGACAAGAGTAGACATCCTTGTCTGGTTCCAGATATTAGAAGATAGGCTTTCCATTTTCACCATTGAGTATAACGTGGGCTTCTCATAAATGATCTTTAGCATGTTGAGTGGTACGTCCCTTCTTCCCCCCTCCCAAGGGTATGCCTGAAGGAGTACATTCCTTCTATACCTAATTTGGTGAGAGTTTTTATCATAAAGAATGTTAAATTTCGTCAAATGTGTTCTCTGCATCTAATGAGATAATCATATAGCTTCTGTCTTTCATTCAGTTTATGTGATGTAGCACATTTATTAATTTGTGTATGTTGGACCAGCCTTGCAACCCAGGGATAAAGACATTTCTCAAAGGAAGACATACAACTGATCAACAGATACATGCAAAAATGCTTAACATCGCTAATCATTAGGGAAATGCAAACTAAAACTATAAGGAGATATCATCTCTCACCTGTCAGAATAGCTTTTATCAAGAAAATGAAAGTGTTGATGAGGATGTAGTAAAAAGAGAATCTTTGTATACTTTCGGCAGGAATATAAATTGGTACTGCCATTATGGGAAAAAAGTACAGAGGTTCCTCAAGAAACTAAAAATAGAATTACCATATGATCCAGTAATCCTACTTTGGGTTATTTATCAAAAAATTTGAAATCAGTTTGTTGAAGGAATGTCTGTACTCCCATGTTCACTGCAGCATTATTCACAAGACAGAAATCAATTCTCAAAAAAAGACAACAGATACACGAAAAAATGCTCAGCCCACTAATCATTAAAGAAATGCAAATTAAAACCACATTGAAGCCGGGCTCGGTGGCTCAGCCTGTCATCCTGCGCCTTTGGAAGGCTGAGGTGAGGGGATTGCCTGAGCCCGTGGGTTTGAGACCCGCCTGGGCAGGCGAGACCTCATCTCTACAATAAATCAAAAAATTAGTTGGGCATGTAGCGCACGCCTGTAATTCCGGCTACTCGGAGGGCTGAGGCAGAAGGATCGCCGGAGCCCAGCAGGTCAAGGCTGCGGTGGCCGGGAGCAGCCACTGCACTCCAGTCTGGGCGACAGAGTGAGACTCCAACTCAAAAAAATTAAAAAAAAAAACAAACAAACAAAACCACACTGAGATCATACCTAACTCCAGTCAGGATGGCCATCATCAACTCAAAAAACAACAGATGGCTAGAGAGGATGCAGGAAAAGGGAATGCTTCTACACTGTTGGTGGGAGTGTAAACTAGTACCTCTGTGGAAAACAGTGTAGTGATGCCTAAAAGATCTAAAAATCAACCTTTCAATATGATCCAGGAATCCCCCTTCTGGAAATATACCCAGAGGAACTCAAATCATTCTATTAAAAAGAAAAAGCCCAGCACCCACAAGTTTATGCAGCATTATTCATTATAACAAAAACATGGAACCAACCATGCTGCCCATCGAAAGTGGACTGGATTAAAAAAATGTAGTACACATACATGATGGAATATTACACAGTCATAAAGAAGAACAAGATTATGGCCTCTGCAGCAACTTGGATGGATTTGGAGTCGTACTCGGTGATTTATCACAGAAACAAAGAACTGAGTTCCACATGTTCTCACTCAAAGAAGATCTTGAACATTTATTGTACTATTGTAAGAAAGGGATTGGCAGTAGATGGAAACCACTAGTGGGGGGAGGCACATAACATCAATAAGGGTACTTGTTCTTAAACCAGGAGAAGTGGCGACCAAAGAGAGGCCCAAACTTTACCTATACAATGACCACTTATGTACCTAAATCCTGAAGTGTACCCCACATCTTTAAAATTAAAAAAAAAAAAGAACGCGCCTGTAATTCCGGCTACTCAGAAGGCTGAGGCGGAAGGATCACCGGAGCCCAGCAGGTCGAGGCTGCGGTGGCCGGCAGCAGCCACTGAACTCCAGTCTGGGCAACAGAGTGAGACTTCAACTCAAAAAAAAAAAAAGAAAATACAAACATGCATGTTGGAAAAAAATGTTGAAGAAGCATGCAATTTGATATCTCATTTAAATAAAATGTTAGAATTATACTTTTATCGTATCAAAACAGATGAAGCCGGGCTCGGTGGCTCAGCCTGTAATCCCGCGCCTTTGGGAGGCTGAGGTGAGTGGATTGCCTGAGCCCGCGGGTTCGAGACCCGCCTGGGCAACTTGGTGAGACCTCATCTCCACAATAAATAAAAAATTAGCTGGGCGTGGTAGCGCATGCCTGTAGTTCCAGCAATTTGGAAGGCTGAGGCGGAAGGATTGCTGGAGCCCAGTAGTTCGAGTCCAGTCTGGGCGATAGAGTGAGACTCCAACTCAAAAAAAACAAAAAAAAAAAACAAAAAACAGATGAAAGTGGATAAGTGTATATCAAAATATATCTACTTTTTAATTTGCTGCTGCCAAAAACTCCATAGATCCTTTAGTTCAATGTCCACTCTGATTTTATATTCCCGTGTCCAACCTCTTACTCTTTCATCTTTATTTACTGTAATACAGGAAGACTTTTTATTTCTGTATTATTAAGAAGCTCCTATTGGTAATCAAGTTCCTCATTATTTTTGACTTCTGAAAATATTTTAAAATTTATCTTTATTCATTAAACTATTCAATTCTAATTTGAATATAAATTTCTCTAAACACTGTTGATAGACATTTCTCTGTTTTCTGGCTCTATACAAGCTGTAAAAATGTTCTCACCAGGCCAGGCATGGTGGTTCACACCTGTAATCCTAGCACTTTGGAAGGCAGAGGTGAGAAGATTGTCTGAGCCCAGGGGTTGAAGACCAGCCTAACCTGGCAAGACCTCATCTCTGCAATAAATAAATAAATAAATAGCTGAGCATGGTGGCACATGCCTGTAGTTCCAGCTACTTGGAAGGCTGAGGCAGAAGGATCGCCTGAGGCCAGCAGGTCGAGGCTGCGGTGGCAGTGAGCGTGCCACTACACTCCAGTCTGGGCAACAGAGTGAGAATCCCATTCAAAAAAAAAAAAGAAAGAAAGAAAAGAAAGGAAAAAGAAATGTTCTCGTCTTTCTAGATAATCTCTTTTTTCCTCTCACTGCTTTTGTTTTCCTCCTCTTTGTTGTTATGCAATTTGACTATTCTTTTAAGTACTTTTCTTTGCTTTTCCATTTTTGATGTCCTGCACATCCAAATTCAAGAATCATATATGGTCTTCCGTTTTAAAAATGTGTAATTTTCCCAATATTTGATTATTGCCTTTGTTCCTTTCATATAGTCTAGTGAAACAATTAAGTGTGATCACTCTTTACTCTTATCTTTGTGTATGTATAAGTAAATTTGTATTCATTATAACTTTGTCTCTCTTTACTGTATTTGACTATATCCATTGCGCTCAATAGTCTAGCTCTCTAGTCCTATTATCATGTCAATCTAACATAATGTTTAACCCATATGTTGCATATTAGGTTAATGTATTATATTTTTTATGGTTTTCTCTATATTTTGTCTTTTCCAATTTCATATAGCTTGTAAAGCTTACGCTTTCTTCTGCTTTCCCATTATTTTGATTTTCTATTCTTCTCATTACATTGACCTATACATTTTTAAAAAATTCTTATATCGGGTTGATGCATAAGTTCATAGTGTTTTTGGCTTGCCCATGAAGTATAAGAGCTGCACAATGGTTGACTGGTCACAGTTCATTGCATTTGCCAATTCTTTGGTTGACTGATGTGAATCATCATGGATTAAAGCATGTAAATGGTCTTCATTAAAGCCTGAGGGTCTTCTGGAACGTGAAGAATCACTCAGGTCAAAGCGGCCCTCTTTGAAATGACAAAACCATTTTCTTGCCATGTTTTCCCTGACAGCATTCTCCCTGTACATGGCACAGATGTTTCGAGTCACATTTGCTGCCTGTACTCTTCTGTTAAACTCACAGAAGAATATGTTTGAGGTGTTCATTTTTTTCCACTTGACACTTCATATTCTTTAGCCCACAAATAGCGCTCTTTCTTCAATATGCAAATACAAGGCATATTTACAAGCATAACATTGTCACCCCAAATGACAAATGATAAACTTCTAATACCACAGTGCCGCCATGCCAAAAACAAACACTACAAACTTATACATCAGTCTAATATTTGAAATTTATGTGACATGGAATTATTTCTGGTCCATAACCTGGTAGCTTATTTCCTTGTGTGCAACAATTTATAATTTGGTTCTTACATAAAGCAGGGATGTCTGCAGACACTTTATTTGTTTGTTCCATTACCCTGTGGCAAGTTGGACACTCCACATGGATTTTGATGTCTTTGGGATCAGCTGTATCTGAATGAACACATGCTCATTTGTTCGATTTCTCCTCTGGATTACTCCCTTGATATGTTTCTGCTTCTATGAGGTTCTCATTTTTTTTCTTTCCAACTCAGCATTTTATAGTTTTGACTGTAGTCACATAAATAAAAATAAAATATTAATTACATATACACCCACACACAAAAATTAGATAGGAATCAACTTAAGTGTTCAACAGATGAAGAAAATGTGGTATATAAACACAATGGAAAACCATTCAGCCTTAAAAATAGAAGGAAATTCTGAAACTTGTGATAACATAGATGGAATTGGAGAACATTATGCCAAGTGAAATAAGTCAGTCCCTGAAAGACAAATACTGCATGTTCTCACTTTATGTGGAATCTAAAACAATTGAACATACAAAAGCAGAGAGCAGAATGATGGTTATAGAGGCTGTGGGATGTGGGGAATGGGAGATGATGGTCAAAGACAATAAAATCTCTGACAGGAAAATGTTTTTTCTTTTTTTTGAGTTCTATTGCACAGTGTGGCGAATATAGTTAATAAGAAGAGTTTTGTACATTTACAAATTTTAAGAGAGTAAACTTAAAATGTTCTCACCACAACAAATGTTAAGTATTTGAGGTGGTGAATATGTTAACTAGTTTGATTTAATTATTCCACATTGTATTCATAAATTTTAACATCACTTTGTACCCCATAGATATATACAATTACAAATGCCAATTTATAATTTAAAAAAATACCTTCACAGCAACATCCAGACTGGTATTTGATAAATATCTGGGAACCATGGCCTAACCAAGGTTACGAATAAAATTAACCATTGAAGGATCCAATTTTGTTCTCTTGCATGTGATTCTCCATTTATCCCAGCAACATCTGTTGAAGAGACTGTTTTTTCCTCATTTAGTGATCTTGGCACTCATGTCAAAGATCAGTTGACCATTGATGTCTAGGTTTATTTCTGGTTTCTCAAAAATCTATTCCATTGGTATATATCTATCTTTATGCTAGTACCACAATGTTTTGATTTTGCAGTAAGCTTCCAAATCAGGAAGTGTGTATCCTCCAACTTTGTGGGGTTTTTTTTTTCTCTGATATTGTTTTGGCTATTCAGGGCCCACTGCAGTCCCATGTAAATTTAAAGAAGAGTTTTTCCATTTCTATAAAACAAGGCCAATAGAGTTCTGATAGGAATTATACTGAATCTGTAAATCACTTTGTGGAATACTGCCATCCTATTATATTAAGTCTTCCAATCCATGAACATGGAATATCTTTCCACTTAATTAGGTCTTCTTTAATTTTTTTCAGTGTTTCATAGTTTTCAGCATCCGTCTCTTTCACCTTCTTATAAAATTTATTCTTAGGTATTTTACTATTTTGAGTGTTCCTGCAAATCTCTTATTTAAAATAACATTTAAAGCTGGACATGTTGGCTCAGGTCTGTAATTCCAGCACTTTAGGAGCCCAAGGTGGGAGATCACTTGAGCTCAGGAGTTCAAGACCAGCCTGGGCAACATAGTGAGACCCTATCTCTACAAAAAATATATATATTTATAAAAAAATTAGCCAGGCACAGAGGAACATGCCTATAGTCCCAGCTACTTGGGAAGTTGAGGAAGGAGGATGGCTTGAGCCCAGGAGTCCAAGATTACAGTGAGTAATGATCACGCCACTGCACTCCAGTCTAGGTGATAGAGCAAGACCCTGTCCCTAAAAAATAAATAAACAAACAAAATAACATTTAATTACATATAAAGGTCTATCACCCAGCCTTATAAGAGAAGGAAATTCTGACACATTGTACAACAAGGATGAACCTTGAAGACACATGATCCTAAGTGGGATAAGCTAGTCCCAAAAGGACAAATCCTGTGTGGTTCCATTTATATGCGATCCCTAAAGGACCTCAGAGAGACAAAAAGTAGAATGGCAGGTGTCAGGGGTAGAAGGAGGGGAGGACGAATGGGGAGTGAGTGTTTAATAGGAACAGAGTTTCAGTTTAGGATGACGCACAAGTTCTGGAGATAGATGGCGGTCATTATTGACCAACAACGAAAATGTACAGAACTGTACACTCAGAAAGGTTTCAAATGGTAAATTTTATGTTACATCTATTTTGCCACAATGAAAAAAGAACATTTATTGCTTTTATTACTGTTTACAAAAGTTTTACCATGTTAAAAATTTTTGTAAAATAGAGACATACTATTTGATTTTTTCTTGTTGTTTTGTTTGAGTCAGGGTTTCGCTCTGCCTCTCAGGCTGCAGTGCAGTGACATGATCACAGCTCATCACAGCCTGGAGCTCCTGGGCTCAAGAAATTCTCCCACCTCAGCCTCCCGAGTAGCTAGGATTACAGGCGTGCAGCACCATGCCTGGCTAATTTTCTTATTTTAATTTTCATAGTTATGAGGTCTCACTATGTTGCCTAGGCTGGTCTTGAACTCCAGGAGTCAAGCAATCCTCCCACCTCAGCCCCCTAAAGTGCCGGGATTACAGTGTAAGACACTGTGCCCGGCCTGAGACATACTATTTGATAACAATTTCTGTACTTAATACAATAGAAATTTTTTTGCAGGACATTAGAGATTCCCTCTATCAGTTAAATAGATGGCATATCATTTTTAATCAATTCTTTAATTATGACTATTACTCCCCCTCAAATTTTTATAATGACAAGCTGTACTTCGGGGATAATCTTTGTAAATACATATTTGTGTCCTGTCAGATCAATGACAATAGGGACAGAAAGTAGAATGCTTGTGCTAGGGGGAGGGGGAATAGGGAGTGAGTGTTTAGTGGGAACAGAGCTTCAGTTTGGGATGACGGAAGAGTTCTGGAGATGAATATTGGTGATGACTGCACAACATTTAAAATGTATGAAACTATACATTCAGAAAGGTTCTACAAAAGTCTACTGTGCTACCACATGCCAGGAACTAAGGGCACATAAACGAATAAGGGAAGTAAACACCCCTGCCCTCCTGGTGGGGGAGACACAAAAATAATACAAATCCCGTTTATACCAATGACTTGAACATGCACATCTATAGAAACAGAAGATAGACAAGTGGTTCCCTAGGGTTGGAGGACAGGATGACAGGGAGCAAAAATGACCACTCAAGCCAGGCTCGGTGGCTCAGCCTGTAATCCTGCGTCTTGGGAGGCTGAGGTGAGTGGAATGCCTGAGCCCGTGGGTTCGAGACCCGCCTGGGCAACTTGGCGAGACCTCATCTCTACAATAAATCAAAAAAATTAGCCGGGCGTGGTAGCGCGCACCTGTAGTTCCAGCTACTTGGAAGGCTGAGGCGGAAGGATCGCCAGAGCCCAGCAGGTCAAGGCTGCGGTGGCCGGGAGCGGCCACGGTGCTCCAGTCTGGGCGACAGAGTGAGACTCCAACGCAAAAAAAAAAAAAATGACCACTCAAAAAGGGATAGGAGGTATCTTTGTGAGGTGACAAGAATGCTATGAAATTAATGGTGATGGTTGTGCAACTCTTGTGAATGTACTAAAAACCTTTGAATTATGCACATTAAATGGGTGAGTCTTACAGTGGGGAATTATATCTCAATAACGCTGTTAAAAAAAGATACCACAGAGCATCATCATGCAGTGAGCTGGAGGAAGAGGGCTCAGGGGTGAGCAGTGGAGCGGACATCATACTGGAGGGGACACCAGAGGGGGTCAGGGAAGAGGGTAGGTGGAGACTGGGGAAGAGATGGGACAGAAGAGGACAACAGGGGCTGGTAGATGCAGACGGGTAGGGGCAAGCCACTGTTGGAGCAGCTGGAAGGATCTCAGCAGGGTCAGATGACAGCCTGTTTTTGCACAGGTAGACGAGGGCCACTAAGAAGGACTCACTACCATTCCAAGGGTCATGTGGTTGGCAGCTCCTGGGAGTGTTCAGGTGGCCGGAATGGATGTGGATAGAGAGTAGGAGAGGCAGGAGGGAGAGAGCGGAGGAGCCAAGATGAGGAGGGGTGGGGCCTCAGAAACAGATCCAGTCCGGGAAGTGTCCAAGCAGGGCTGCCCGCATAGACCAAGCCAGACCAGGCGAGGGGGCACCCCAGGGCTGGGTGGGTTCTGGGCCAGTACCAGTGACCAGATCCATCCTGACAGGGACTGGGAGATGACTGCTAGGTCTAGAGGATTTATTTCATTTCTTCCTTTAAAGGAACTGTTTAAAGATAAGTCCCTAAAAGTAAAACCAGTTTGTTGAAGAGTCTGAACCTCATGGAGACTCACTCTCGCCAGGAGACCTATCCCCACCAGCAGCAGGGACTGGATGAGGGTCTCAGGGAGGGACCAGGCCAAGGGCACAAGGCAAGCAGGGTCACTTCCCCCATGATTCAGAGCAAGTCCCTATGAGGCTCACTCCCTGCTTCTGTGTTTACCACAGGTCCAACAGGCCACAGCTACCCTCAACAGAGGACAGGGCCCCAGCCCGCCTTCCCACTGTCCCCACCCAACTAACCTGTCAGGCCTCAGTTTACCACTACCTCCATCCTGAACAGGCCTTCTCTGCAGCCACAGAACTAGAATTTTCGACTTTCTCCTGTCACAAGGTGAAGAGCAAACTCTGGTCCATGGGCTAGGCTTGGTTCTGCCTCTGGGAGTCCCTAGGGAGGGAGCCCCTAGGGAGGAGGCCCGGGCCTGGCACAGCTCAGGCTTGGTACATGTGGTATCTTTGTTCTGCAGCACTACGTACTGGGCAGCACAGAGACACTCTGCCCTCAGCTACAGCCACCCTTCACAGTTCCCCCACCACCTCTCTGCTCTGAGTGTTCTCTGGGTGTCACCTAGGGGTCCCGGGAAACCCACATCACAAAGACACAATCCTGGGAGAGGGTGGGCCCAGGAACGCAGGCTGCCAGGTCTTCACTTCCACAAAAGTCCCTGTGAGTCACCCTGTCCTTCTCCAGCCCTGCCTGCCACAGCCCCTCTGACATGCTGTCACTGCCCCAAGGGTCCCCACCTCACAGCCTTCTGCCTGCCTGGCTTCCTCCCACCCCTGTTTAGAATTTGTGCTCCAGGCCAGCTCCCCAGGGAGCCTCTCTCTCCGGCCTTCAGCTCCTGTCCATGCCAGGAGTTCCCTGCACTGTGCACTCTCAGAATCTAGAATAGCCTATAGCAACTGCTGGTGTGCCCACCTGTCCACTCTCTCAGGTGCATCACAGTATCCCTGGGACAAGCATAGGGCCAGGTATACAGTAGTTACTCAATACATGCTTGCCAGTAAATACAGGAAGGAGCGAGTCCTGAGCCACACCCTGTGTCCTCTGTCTGATCCAGAGTGACTGCTCTGGAAAATGAAGAAGGAGAGTAGAAGCTACAGTAGCATGGGGTTATGGGTCCTGCAGGGCTTCTAAGCATCCCTGGCGTGGCCTTGGAAACAGTGTGTAGCTCAGCACCTGCCCCTACTGCTCATACCTGGAGGGTTGCACCTCACTATCCTCAGATCCACAGCCCAAGTCTGAGTTAGAGACCTGCTTCTGGGGCCCGACTGCTGGCCATAGTGTGGCCACTCCCCTGGACAAACTTGTTTTCCAGACACTGGGCTTTGGGCTTACTGCTCCCCCTTCCTCCTTCCTATACTCCAAGCCTCCTCCATCTCCTGGGGGTCCCCTCAGCTCCCTTTCCAGGTTCCCCTTCACCCTGAGCCTGAGGAAACCCCTGGGACAAAGCCCCTTCCCACAGGGCCCTGGTCCCACTCTTCTTCCAGGATGAAGGCTCCTGGGAAGCTGTGAACCCAGACAGGACAGAAGGAGGAGCAAAGGCTCAGCCACCAGTGAGTGAACCCAGATCAGCAAACAGCACAAATAATTCTGGCCAAGGGAGGGGGCTGCTGTCCCATGGCCGCCTGTGCCTGAGCAAGCACGGCAGCAGACTCAGTGTGAAAGTCCAGAAACACAGCATGCCTGGGAGTGCTAACCTGGGCGGGGCGGGGGTGGGGGGGATTCAACACAGGCTGAACGTCCCCATGTGCCCCATATCGCCTGTGCACCCCATGCCCCCTGTGTTCCCAGCATTCCCTGTGTACCCCACGTTCCCTGCAAACCCCACGCTGGGGCTTTCAGAGGAAATTTGCTGGGAGCCCACTAGCAAGTCCACATGAGGTAAGTGGATACATGGCTATGCATCAGAGCTCACGGAGAATTTTTTTGCCCTCTTTTATTTTCAAACTGTGGGGTACAATTCAGGGTTAGGTATACAAATATTCGTTGTGCCAGTACACAGAGAATTTTTAAAAGAACAGGGTCCTCTGTGTTTCCCGAAGGCATCCAAACTTCAGAGCTGCCAGTGCCTTGGGACAAAGGGGACTCCACTCCCACTGGCAAAAGAAAGGCTCCGACTCAAGGAGGTTTGCTGTTCTGCTCTTTAAACAAAGAAGAGTAAGGACCCCAAAAGGTCATTGTTTTCTTCAAAATGATTTTGGCCACAGAGACCTGTGCCTAGAAAGAAAAGAATGCAACCAAATCCTGCGGCCTATTCAAGGTGGTATTCTGTGTTGGGGGTGGTATCCCCACCATCAGGACACCTGGGGAAATGTCACTGGCCACTGGGGACATTCCGCCCTCCAACTCCTTCATCTTCTGGCAAAGGGAAATTCCCAAATTCCAGTGATTAAGAGGATTTTAAAGTATCCCCTCTGGTGCGATATGACTCGGGCCTGCTTTTTCTGGTTTGCTGACTTTGTAAAAGAAGAAAGCCGGGCTCGGCTCGGTGGCTCAGCCTGTAATCCTGCGCCTTGGGAGGCTGAGGTGAGTGGATTGCCTGAGCCCGCGGGTTCGCGACCCGCCTGGGCAACTTGGCGAGACCTCATCTCTACAGAAAATCAAAAAATCAGCTGGGCGTGGTAGTGCGTGACTGTAGTTCCAGCTACTTGGAAGGCTGAGGCGGAAGGATCGCCAGAGCCCAGCAGATCAAGGCTGTGGTGGCCGGGAGCACGCCACTGCACTCCAGTCTGGGCGACAGAGTGAGACTCCAACTCAAAAAAAAAAAAAAGAAGAAGAAAACGGTAAGAAAATTGGGAAGACAATACAAGGAGCAAGGCCAGGGCACTGAGCTGTCAGGGGGGCTCTGGGAAAGCCCCCAGGCCCAGCAGCATCCGGAGACCACCCCAGAGATTCAAGGAGGCAGCTCTGAGGACACAGGTGAGCACAGGGCCTGGCCCAGAGCAGGGTCCGGATTGGCCTCAGTGCCCCGGCCCATTCACTCTCCAACTTCTGCACATGGTGCTTGGCTTATATCCTGGGTTGAGGACGCACCCCTCTCCTCTGTAGGCCTAGGCAGCTGGCCTCTTCTACTGCACTGCCACCACTCTCCCCCTCCCCCCCAACTTCCACCTCTCCATCTCCATTTCCCACAGGAGAGGGCTGTGCTTGCCTAAGCACACTGCTGCATATGCTTCTGGCCTGGGACCCCTTTGGGGCTCTCAATGGGGCCTCTCTGTGGCCTGAGCCTGGGCCAGTGCTGGCCTCCGTGCCCACCCCACACTCCCTCTGATGCTTCACTGATGTCCATGTCTCCAACAGGCATCCGTCCCGAGGACTCTCCATCTCCCACACCTGCAGGCCTGCTGCCCACCGGGCCACCTCCCTGGCTGCAAGCCCAGCAGGCCCCTCTCTGGAGCTCTCTGTGGCCCATCTACACCTCCTTCTCCCCCATGATCACCCACCCAGCAGGAGGGAAGAGGAGTCTGTCTAGAGTCAGGGTGTCTGAGCAGCAGAGGACCAAGCCCTAGGACGTCCGGGCTCTGACCTTGGCCCCATGAAGCTCAGGAATGTTCAGCGAGTGACCCAGCACTTTTTGCTTGGGGTACTTAAGACCTAAACTTCCATGTGTTGCCTTTACATCTGGGAGCCCCTTCTTGAGCTCCTTGCTCTCCCAGATATGCCTCTGCCTGGCAGGAAAGGCTCTACTGTCAGCCAGACTTGCTGCCCCTGACAGGTCTTCAACTGAACGGGCTTCACTTCCCTGCCAGTCCTCAAATTATTCAAACAAACCAATCATATCCGCCGGGGAGAACCAGAGGGCATCTCACCCTCTTATTACTGCAAAGCCTGGCTCCCATATCCCTCAGTGGTCACTCTGTTCCTGAGTGCAGCCCCCAAGTAGCCCTGCATGGTCCCCGCGGCTGCCGTCATCTCACCTGTCCAGTGGTGGGCATCAGGTCTGTGGTCACCTTACACTATTTGGAGTGGAAGATCACTCCTCACCTGAGGACTGACATTCGGACTGCCTGGTGACTGATCTGGGGCAGCTCAGCAGGTGGAAGTCCCATGCGCCCACATCAGCAGAAGGGGCCTGGCACCATCAGACGTGACAGTCCTACCAGGCTTCTGCAAAATGATTCTCCCAGGCAGGAGGCACACTCACCACACGATGGCTAGCCTCGGGATGGTGAACATAAGGGCCGGCTCATAGTCATCAATCATGTCCTGGGTCAGGTACCCGAAGTCCAGGGCCCTGTCCAAGGAAGAGGGAGAGTGAGCAGGATGAGGGCGAGGGGGAGGGGAGGGGGAGGGGG
>NW_007034722.1:58530-73127 GCF_000164805.1 Carlito syrichta
GGTGACGGCGGGCCCACCCACAACCGCGTGTTAGCTCTGGGCCAGGGAGGGAAAGCCTGCTCAACTCTTGCCTGCTGCCACGCTTAGCGGACACGTCAGGAGGGTGCCATGCCACCCTTAGCCTTTACACATGCCGAGGACCGATGCTGGAGAAAAATGCCAGGCTCTTTCCCTGGGTGGCCCTGGGCAGAGGTGGCTTGAGTGCAACCTTCCTATCTTTCTGTCTGCCAGCCCTACCACTGTCCCAGAACAGTGAGTGGGTAAAATGTGTGAGGATAGCTAGGACGTCCAACCAACAATATGACAAAGATAATCCAGTCAACGGCTCTGCTTAACCAGGACACTGAAACAACTCAAGTGCTGAGGATAAACATGCAACAAAAATATTGCTCTAAACAACGTAACACTTCCCTGAGAAAGAGGGTTTATTTCCACTCCCTAGGCTTTTTCTACACTTGCTAGCACCATGCCTTTTCAAAAATAAAGCATTTTCTGTCATGTTATTTTCTGCCAATTTGAAATAGCTCTCAAAGCATAAACAATGAGTAATCTATCTCTTAAAAATAAAAACACATGATGTGATATTAGTCAATTTCAAAACTTACCTACCAGCATAGTTACAACAGAGAAATACTCTAGCTTAAATCTTAGGTTCAAAGCCCATTCAGAATACTGTAAAAAAGGGATTGGCAGTAGTGGGAAACTGCCAGGGGAGGGAGCAGGGGGGCACACTTCAACAAGGTACCTGATCTCAAACCAGGTGACATGGGGACCAAAGTGAGGTCCAAACTCTACCTGCACAATGACCAATTACATATTTTTATACCTAACCCTGAATCGTACCCCACACCTTTGTGTGTGTGTGTGTGTGTGTGTGTGTGTGTTGGAGTCTCACTCTGTCACCCAGGCTAGAATGCAGTGGCACACTCATGGCTACCCAGCGTCAACCTGACGGGCACCAGTGATCCTTCCGCCTCAGCCTTTCGAGTAGCTGGAACTATAGGCGCACGTTACCACGCCCGGCTAATTTTGTATTTATTACAGAGAAGAAGTCTCGCCAAGTTGCCCGGGCTGGTCTCGAACCCCTTAGCTCAGGCAACCCACTCACCTCGGACTCCCAAAGTGCTGGGATTATAGGCTGAGCCACAGAGCCCGGCCATGGACCCCACATCTTTAAAATAAAAAAAAATTTTTTAAGTTCATTTAGAAAATCTGACTGAAAATGACCACACAAGGCCTGTCCATAATACTGATGGCTGATCCCCAAAACTTGCTCAATGAACCAAAAACCCAATCCTGGTGTGGGAAAGTGAGGAGGAGAAGCAGTGAGGCGTGTGTAGGTGAGGTGTGAGGGGGTGAAGAGCGAAGAAGTAAGGAGGCGAGGGTGAGAGGGTGAGGAGTGAGGAGATGAGACAGTGGGGACTACGGAGTGAGGGGCAAGCAGGTGAAGTGAGGAGTGAGAAGGCAAGGTAAGAGAACGAGAAGGGTCACGAGGTCAGTGGCGAATGGGAAGGTGTGGAGTGACAGGAGTGATGCGGTGAGGGGAGGGGAGGCGTTAGGAGGTGAGGGGGAGAGGAGGGCAGTGAGGTGAGTAAGGAATGAGAAGGTCATGAACAGGAAAGGCGAGGCCAGGCTCAGTGGCTCCGCCTGTAACCCCAGCACTCTGGGAGGCCCAGGCGAGTGGATTGCCTGAGCCTGCGGGTTCAAGGCCGGCCCCAGGCAGCTTGGCGAGACCGCGTCTCTACAGTAAATCAAAAACTAGCAGGGCATGGTAGCCTGCGCCTGTAGTTCCGGCTACTCGGAAGGCTGAGGCGGGAGGCTCGCCGGAGCCCGGCGGGTCGAGGCTGCAGTGGCCGGGGGCGGCCGCTGCCCTCCAGTCTGGGCCACGGAGTGAGACTCCCACTCAAAAAAAAAAAGAAAGAAAGAAAGGTGAGGTGAGGAGGTGAGGAGTAAGAAGGTGAGGTGAGGAGGAGGTAAGGAGTGAAGTGAGAAGGTGAGAAGTGAGGAGGGGGATGAGGTGAAGAGGTGGGGAGGAAGGAGTGAGAGGTGAGGGATGAGGAGCGAGGAAGTGAGGGGAGAAGGTGAGGAGCGAGGAGAGAGGAAGGAAGCAGTGAGGAGGTGAGGAGTGAGGAAGTGGAGGACGGGGGTGAGGAAGGGAGGGGCAAGGAGGTGAGGGGTGAGAGCTGAGGGCTACGAAAGCGAAGAGCAAAGAGCTGAGGAGCGACTAGTGAAGAGGTGATGGGAAGTGAGGAACGAGGGTGCGAGCAGTGAGAAATAAGGTGAGGACTGAAGAGGTGAGGAGACGGGGAGATGAAGTGTGAGGAGCGCGGAGGTGAGGAGTGGGGGGTGAAGCACAGAGAGATGGAGGGCGAGGGGGACGCACAGTGAAGGGGGGCGGGAGGGGAGGAGTGAGGAGGGATGGAGCGAGGTGAAGGGCGTGAAGAGACGAGGAGTGGAGAGCCCAGAGGTCAGGAGTGACGAGGTCAGGAGATGAGGAGTGAGGCGGTGAGGAGGGAGAAGTGAAATGAAAAGTGAAGCCACGAGGAAAGGCGGAATAAAAAGGTGAGGCATGAGGAGGTGAAGAGTGACGCGTGATGAGATGGGGAGTAAGAGGGTAAGCAACCAGGTGGGGAGAAGCGGAGACGCGAGGGGCAAGGAGGTGAAAAAGAAAGAGATGAGGAAGGTGACAAGGTATGGGTGTCAACCCGGCATGGCGGAACGTCTAGTTTCTGTCATCTGACATGTGACTTTACCTGCGGCGTCTCCCCTTTGGGCCCAGAGAGAAGGGACCAATGGGAACGAGAAACGGCACTGGCAGGGGTGAGGATAGGTGGTCTCTCCCCTCTGCCCACCTACGAGTAGAAGCCAGATGTGGTGCAGGAAGATGTGGGCCGGTGCCTTTTCATCTGGTGCAGCCCCTCGACAAGGTGTGTTCCCAGGGCCGCCCTCTGTCCCAGGCCTGAGCAGAACAGGGAGGGGCAGGGACTCTCCGGACCACCCCAACGCCCACCCAGCCTGGCCTCACCTCTCCACCGTCTCGCAGAACAGCACAATGACCTCCTGCTGCACGTAGTACTCCCTGGGGGACTTCACGGGCACCATGGCCGAGACGTAGCTGCAACACAGGGGGTACGTCAGCGGCCCTGGGGCCATCCCAAGCCCTCCAAAACTGGAGGCTGCACCTCCAGTTCAGGCTGCAACACCACCCTGTTCCAGCCACTCAAAATACACATCTTCAGCTTCACAGCAGCACTCCAGGGACAGCTCCTCCAGGGCCTCCTCTGGCCCTAGCCCTGCCTGTCAGCCCTGACCATCCTGGATATGTTGCTGCCCACATATGTGCCCGTCACCTGGGCACCAGCTTTATCAGGCAAGCAAGTGAAAGAATGAGTGGATGGATGGATGGATGAATGAATGAATGCTTGAGCCCTCCCATGGGCAGGGTCAGGTTGTGTGGACCCCAGCAGGCCAGAGGTCAGCCCTGGTTTGCCGAGTGGCTGTAAAAGAGTGATACCTTGTCCAACCATTCCTCAGATTAGAACTTTTTTTCCTTCTAAATCAATCACTCTAATTTATTCCAATGAAAGCTTATTTAGAAAATCTGGGAGGATAGTAGAAAATAAAACTCAATTCTCCATACGCTTCCTTCCTGGATAGGACTGACTTTAGTGTGCTGGCTAAGCTTCTTCTAGAGGCAGGTAAATTACAAGATGAACAGCCTTCATGAATTGAAACCACCACAGACCCAGTTTTGTCCCCTTTTCTTACCTACTTTGAGCATCCTCACGTCTGTGGCTGCATCATAGCACACCTGGTCCCTTGGGCCTCACCACAGTCCTTTCCCCTAGAGGTCCCTGGCAGCCAGAACTTGCTGGACCCCACTTATGTCCTCTCTGCTTATTTCCCTTTCCTGGAAAGGTCTGCCCCCCCACCCCACCCTATACTGTGCCCCCCAGGGGTGAATTCAACAGACAGCCCTGAACCCACTCAGCTCCTCCCTCTGCAGAATTTCCTAGCTTAAAATATAAGGGTGGGCCCCAGAGAGCTGGCGCCACCCTCCTCCCACTCACAAAGCCAAGGCTGTGGCCCCCAAACCCGTGGCACTCACGGGCGGCCCTCGGTCACCTCAGTTCGAACTCCGCAAACAGGACATCGAAGTGCCTCAGCGCCTCCCTCATCTTCTCCGTGTAGGTGTTGAGGTCCCGCAGTGCCTGGTCGCGGAGGGCGCCCCGTACATCCTCCAGGCTGTGGGTCAGCTCCTTGGCTAGAGGCCGCATGGCCATGCTCTCTAGCTCACGGTTCATGATGATGGAGCCAGCGGCCAGGCACTGTGGGTGGGGGACATGGTCAGAGAGAGGCCCTGGAATGGACGGCAGAGTTGCCAGGTGTTACCCTGTCCTGGGGAACCCAGCTCTGCCACGGCCCGAGGTTTCAGTTCCCATAGTCTCACTCTAGAGCAAGGACCCATACCTGCTCCTGGTCCCCTCAAAGAGGTTTTTCTTAATTCAGAGCAATCATGACAGCAGTGACAAATGTCTCTCACTGTGACCAATGTGGTCCTCACATGGCCCCAAGAGCAAGCAGGGAGTGGAAGATGGGCGTGTGGCCCTTAGGTCTGGGGGCTCTGTGCAGGGGTCCTTGGTCATGTGATTCCTGTCCCTGCTCACCCAACCCACAGGGATGATGGTCAGGGAGTTAGGAGCTCTCAGATGCCACATTCAGGGCTCTGCTCCCAGGCATGAGGCTGCTGGGCTGACCCAGGCTCCCTGAGGACACTGAGCTTTCTCAGGAGTTACAGGCACCTCCTGTCAACACACTCAGACGCAGAGAAACATGATCCGAGACCATCAGCGCGGGAGCCTTGGGCTCCGGGGTAGGTAAGCAGGGCCCTTGTGTACCCACAAATCCACCCACATCTGCCTGGGCCCTGGGAGACAGTTACCCTGCATGTGCTCAGTAACTTGGGATGTCACAAAACTGCTCTCAGGACGAGGGGACACATCAGGCCCCCTGAGGGTTTACTGTCATGTGGATGCTTGAGCACAGGCCAGGCCTCACCAGTTCAGGGTAGAACCAGCCAACCAGCCAGTCCTCATCAGTGATAACCTTGTGAAGCAGGATCAGAAGCCATTTCCCAGGTGACAAGGTGAGAGAGTCGCTGATTTCCCAGGCCCACCCTGGAGGGGAGCTTGGGCTTGCAGGCACGAGGACCGCAAAAGAGAAAATGGCACCATGTGCACACATGTCCCCACCAGGCCAGCTGGGCGTGGGACCTGCTCCATCTCACGACTCCACACCGCTGCCCTTTGTCCCAGGACCCACTTCACAGAGGTGAAAACTGAGGTTGAAGAGAAGGGATAACCTACCCAAGGAGGAGAGACAAGCACCAGAACCTCAGCAGAGGATGCTCCAGTCAGACAGTCCAAAGGAGTGGAGTAGGGCGTGGCGCATGCAGGGACAGGGTAAAACAGGGGAGGTGAGGGGCACAAGGGCCAGGTAGTGTCAGATGAGGATCTGGGCATTCCAGGGGTCCACTGAGAGGTGAGGCAGGGAGGAGAGGGACAGCACACAGAGGGGGCCATGGACACTAGAAGCACAGCCAAGGGGAGGAGTCTGCAATGTCTACACAGTGCAGGGGGGGTTGGTCCCACCTCCTTGAAGGGGGTGGGCCACCCTTCTCTCTGTGCCTCAGGTTCCTTGTTGGAAGATGAAAATAAAGATTTGATGGGCTATTGTGAGACCTGGCACTTGTGAGGCCCCAGTACAGCTCCTCTGGCCTCTGCTGCCCTTGCTGTAGGGGGTGAGGGAAATCATCGTTCTTGATATAGGTATTATTGCTATTAAGAACCGCATGGAGATCTTGGATGTCTGGGGGTCTGAGAACCTCATAAAAATCACACGGGATTGGCCGGGCTCGGTGGCTCAGCCTGTAATTCCAGCACTTTGGGAGGCAGAGGCGAGTGGATTGCTTTAGCCCGTGGGTTTGAGACCCACCTAGGCAACTTGGGAAGACCTCATCTCTACAATAAATAAAAAATTAGCCAGGTGCCATAGGACGTGTCTGTAGTTTTGGCTACTTGGAAGACTGAGGCGGGAGGATCGCCTGAGCCCAGTAGGTCGAGGCCGCGGTAGCCAGGAGCGTGTCACTGCACTCCAGTCTGGGTGACAGAGTGAGACTCCAACTCAAAAAAAAAAAAAAATCATATGGGAAACTTTATCTGCATATGCAGTTTTGGGGGACAGGTTCATAACCTTCCCAGACTCTCCAGGAGGGCATATGGTCTGATAGGCTCAGCTCACACCATGTAAACTGGAAGTGGATGGAGATACCAGGTCCCTGGACCCACAGTGCCCATGGATGAAGTTCACAGAGAAATGGCTGAATATCCCCCAATGTCAACACTGTGGGACCCAGGCAGCCACCCACTACCTCAGCACCAAACCACAGCTGGCCAGCCAGGTTGTCATGTCGGATCTCCTCAGGGAACTTGACGCAAAAATCCCGTGGAGCACGGTCCTGGGGGATGCACTCATCCATGATCTGATTAATGATGTTCAGCACGTTGTCCTGAAACAGAATCAGAAAGTGCGCTAAGCGCTATATCCCACCGACTGCTATCGGGTACTTCTGGGAAACACGCACAGTGCATTTTACTGTTTGCAGGATGATGGAAGTGATACAGAAACATAGCCATGCTTGCTAAAAATCGCTACAAAAAGTTCAAACATTCTAGAAGTAGCAAGAGTAAAGAGTGGAATCCCTACATCCCCCACACCTCTATATTCTCTAGGGTACTGTGCTGGGTGAAGCATTCCATGTTGCTATCCAGATTCCACCACACCCTGTGCAACAGATACTCCAGAGTCCTCATGGGAAGACACACTCCTCCGCTGCTGACTGCACCCCTTCTTTGCTGACCAAAGATCAGGCTCCTGAAGCCTTGGCACAATGACTGTCCCAAGCATCTCTCTCCCTGGCCACCTATACAAGTATATCTTAGGACAGAGCTCCAGAAATGGAATCGCAAGGCTGATAGACATACAAATTTGATTTTCACTGCCAAATTGCAGTGTTCCTTCTATTACCATTATAAACCTGTGTCATCCTAGATTCTCACCACACTGTCAGGTAGCATCTGCTGACAAGGAATGACCTGCGAACTCACTAAGAGACACTATGTGAAACCGGCCCTTCTCAAACCGACTCACAGAATGGACTCCAAGGCCTAGACTACTCCCTACAGTGGAGGCAGCCTCCTCTTTGAGTAAAAGGGCCTCGGCCCCAGCACCAACAATCACCGGGGCCACAGGGTTAGACTCAGCAAGCTGGGGATCCTGGCAAGGCCGTCGTCCTCTCTAAACCTCAGTTGACTCCTCTGGAGGAGTGAGGGGCACAGGCGCGTGTCCTGGGCCCGGGTGGGTGCAGTTACGTCAAGGCCAGGCACAGCTGGGCCCTGCTCTTCATCCCACTACATCCTCTCTCGCCTCCCCTGGAAACTGCAGATCAATAACAGCCACATGTGAGCCAGTCACCACTGAAGAAGCTCTGGCTTCTTCGGGAGACCCTGACTCTGCCCCTCATGGCGATGTAACCCAGGACAGATCACTCCACTTCTCGGATGAGCCAGGCCCTTTGGAGAAGCCTCCGTGCACGGCAATTTCTGTGTTAACATTACTTTATTTCCTCATGCTCCAAATACAAAGTATAACAGACCGTTTGGAACACTTTGTATATGTGGGGGAAACAACCCATCTTGTTGCAACTTAAATTACATCCAATCCTTTTCTTTAAAATGGTCCGATGCTTTAAACATTGACCATTCCTTCCATAAAATTGTAAGAATATTGGGATTTTTTTCCTTTAATGTATTAACTATGAAAGTAATACACATCCCTCATAGGAAAACTGGAAACAATGAGCAAGTATAGAAGCAGGGAAAATGACCTTGGGAAAAATACGACTGCAGGTTGGGCATATTTCCCTCGAATTATTGTCCTCCATGGCCTGTTTATTTTGTTTTAATTTATTTTAGACAGGGGTGCCCTCTGTCATCCAGGCTGGAGTACAGTAATGCAATCATAACTCACTGGGTTCAAACTCCTGGGATCAAAAGCAGTCCTCCCACCTGAGGCTCCCTAGTAGCTGGGACTATAGATACACACCACCACAACAGGCTAATTTTTGTAAATTTTTTTGTAGAGACAGGCTCTGGTAATAATTTTGTAGAGACAAGCCCAGGCTGGTCTCAAACTCCTGCCCTCAAGCGATCCTCCTACGTTGGCCTTGCAAAATGCTGGGATTACAGGAGTTAGGCCACTGTACCTAGTCCATCCTGTGTATGTGATTTTGTATTCTGCTGCTGTCACTTGCCGTTGCAATGGTAACTCTTCACAAACCCAACTTCTGTAGGATAGCTACATAAGATTCCAGCAGGAGGACCATACTATTAGTTCGCTCTCTTTTGCTGGACATTTATGATGTTTCTAATTCTCCGTTTTCATATAATGCCACACTCACCACAGTAATACACAATGCTTCATATTTTGGATTATTTCCTTGAGACTCACTGATTTCTAGGAAAGAAACTACAAAGTCAAGAGCACAGATTGCATATATGGGCTCTAATTTGATTCTGCCAAATGGTTTTCCAAAAAGATCACACTAATTGACACTTTCACTCTCAGTAGTTTTAAATCTCTACATCCCTCCTCTCTGTCCTCTGAGGTTTGAGTTTCATTTTTCTTAGGAAGCAGATATGAACAGTTGGTACAAGTGCAAAGCATGACCTTTCTTTTTTCAGGGGGGGGTAGGTCAGAGTCTCATTCCGTTGCCCAGGCTAGAGTGTAGTGGCACACTCACAGTCACCCCAACATCAGCCTTCTGGGCTCAGGCAATCCTTCCTCCTCAGCCTTCCAAATAGCTGGAACCACAGGCATGCACTACCACGCACAAATAAGTTTTTGATATATTGTAGAGATGAGGTCTCACCAAGTTGCCCAGGCTGGTCTCGAACCCCTGAGCTCAGGCAATCCTCTCACCTTGGCTCTCCAAAGTGCTGGAATTACAGGCTTGAGCCACCGTGGCTGGCCAAGCTGACCTTTCTAATGCAAGAAGTCAATGCACTAAATGTGGATAGAAATTCTGAAGTGTAAGGAACCTTTTAAGCCTTTATAATGCAAAAATAAATAAAATAAAATTCAAACAACATCAAGTGGCACTAGTATCATCTCTTTTTAAAAGATTTTCTAGGGGCCAGGCATGGTGGTCCACGCCTATAATCCTAGCACATTGGGACACTGAGGCAGGAGGATTGCTTGAGCCCAGGAGTTTGAGATGAGCCTAGGCAACTCAGTGAGACCTTGTGTCTATCAAAAAAATCAAAAAATTAGCTGGGTGTGGTAGTATGTGCCTGAAGTCTCAGCTACTTGGGAGGCTGAGGCAAAGTGTCTGAATAGGATGGTCCCCTGCTAACAATTCAACAAAGTAATGAGCAAACGATGGTAATTTTCTCAGTAAACATCAGTTATTATGAAGAGTCAGGGACCTAAGGCTCAAACAGGTGACATGGCTCACCCAAGGTTGAGGAGCCTTCCAGTGGCAGTACTTGGACTTACTGCCCACCCTGTCTGGTTTGCCAGAACATCAGCGGCCTGATGGCTGGGTCTTTTGTTTTGCATCCTGGGTGCCAAGAACTGTACCTAACACAAAGCATGCCTCAACAAACACTTGTTGGGACTTCTAGTTCCAGCCAAGATGGAGTAACAGACATCAGATCCACCCCACTCCAAACAACAATAACAGTAATTCCCAAGACATGGAAGGACAGTGAACCCTGAGAGACAGGAAACGAACAAGGTGAGTCCCAGGACTGTCCCTGCTCCCTGCCTCAAGGAACATTTCAAGTCGTGGCATAAAGAGAGATCCCAGATGGAACCAAGGCAGCCAGTATTCAGGGGACAAGTACCAGAAGAGTTAGCTAACTGCACAGAAAGAGAACTGTGGAGATCTGGGGATGGTCTCAAGGATTCAGCAGAGAACTGTTCAACACATGACTGTGAGACTACCTAAGTCAGGGAAAGCATCTGAAGGCTTTAAGGGAGCAGTGACAGCTCTCACAAGGCTGAAGTAGTAGGAAAGCTCATAATTTACAGAGGATTAGGTAGAGTATACAAAGCATCTTGCCTCAATACAAATAGTAGTTAGCTCTAGTCTAGACTAAACACAGCTCTGACTCTGCCTTACAGCTTAAAAAACAAGATTCAAATGAGTAAGTCGTTTCTAAGTAACTAAACTGCATCACAGAACAAAGTTCAAAAATATTTTTGGAAGACAAAAATAGTTAGCCCCTAACTAGGTAAAATTCACAATGTCAGGCATCCAATACAAAATTACCAGACTTCTTTCAGTGGCTCAACCTGTAATCCCAGCACTTTGGAAGGCCGAGGCGAGTGGATTGCCTGAGCCCTTGGGTTCGAGACCCACTCGGGCAGCTTGGCGAGACCTCACCTCTACAATAAATCAAAAATTAGCCAGGCATGGTAGCGCGTGCCTGTAGTTCCAGCTACTTGGTACGCTGAGGCGGAAGGATCACCGGAGCCCAGCAGGTCGAGGCTGTGGTGACCGGGAGCATGCCACTGTACTCCAGTCTGGGTGACAGTGAGACTCCAACTCAAAAAAAATTTACCAGGCTTCTAAAGAATTCAGAAAATACAACCCATGACTAAAAGAAAAAGCAATCAAACAAAATTGCTTTTACAAAGATGACAGAACTGATTTCCATGTGTTCAAAAAATTAAGCTGAGACAGCTCATGCCTGTAATCCCAGCACTTTTGGAAGCCAAAGCTGAAGGAACGCTTGAGCCCAGGAGTTCGAGACCAGCCTAGGCAGCAGAGCAAGACTTTGTCTCTACAATAAATCAAAAACTTAGCCAGGCATGGTGGCGCATGCCTATAGTCCCAGCTACTCAGGAGGTTAAGGCAGAAGGAGTGCCTGAGCCAGGAGGTGGAGGCTGCAGTGAGCCATGACCATGCCACTGCACTTTTTTTTTTTTGAGTTGGAGTCTCATTCTGTCTGCCAGACTGGAGTGCAGTGGCCGCTCCCGGCCACTGCAGCCTCGACCTGCTGGTCTGCGGGGATCCTTCCGCCTCAGCCTTCCGAGTAGCAGGAATTACAGGCGTGCGCTACCACGCCTGGCTCATTTTTGATTTATTGTAGAGATGAGGTCTCGCTGCCCAGGCGGGTCTCGAACCCTCGGGCTCAGGCAATCCACTCACCTCAGCCTCCCAAAGGCGCGGGATTATACGCTGAGCCACCGAACCCAGCTATGCCACTGCACTTTAGCATGGGCAACAGAGTAAGACCCTGGTGCAAAAGAAAAAAAAAGTTAAGCAGAGACAATGAAGAAATTAAAAGGACTCAAAATGACCTCTTAGAGATGAAAAGTACAATGTCTGAGTTGAAAAAATATGCTGGATGAGATTAACCCCAGACTAGACATCTCAGAAGAAAAGAACAGTATACTTGAAGACACAGCAAATGAAACTATCCAAATGAATCAGAGAAAATAATAATAGGACAGATCGTGAGCAATCTGTAGAACAACTTCAGCAAGTCAAATACACATGTAATTCAAGTTCCAAAAAGAAGAGAAGTGGAACAGAAAAAAAAATTTGAAGGAATCATGGCCAAAATTTTTCTAAATTTAATGACAACCATAAACTCATAGAATCAAGAAGTTAAGTAAACTCAAAGTACAAGGCACATGAAAAAAACTATACTAAGTTGCAGAATAGTTAAATTGATCAAAACCAATAAAAGAGAAAAGCTTAAAAGTAACAAGAAAAACAAGATGTGTCACATACAAAGAATAAAGATATAAATGGCATGAAATTTCTCATCAGAAATAACATAAATGAGAAGAGAATGGAACAGTATCTGTGAAGTATTCAGGGAGGGAATTTATCAACTTAGAATTCTGTACCCAGCAAAAAAAAATCTTTCAAAACCTAAGGTAAAATTTTTTTTATTCAAACAAAGACAGAAAGAACTCATGACCAGCAGAATTACACCACAAAAAATGCTGAAGACATTCTTTCAAGTAAAAAGAAAATTATACCAGATGGAAACAGATTTATACAAAGGAATGGAGAGCACTAGAAATGGTAACTACATGGTAAATATACAAGTTCCTTTTTTAATATTAATTTTCTAAAAACTTTAATTTAAAAAACTGACCATTTAAACAAAAACAAAGCTAACAATGTAGCATGGGTCTATAACATACACTAACATAAGAGTAAAATGCATGACAACAGCGCAAAATACAATCGGGGGAAATGGAAGTAAACTATTGGAAAGTTCTTATATGTGAAGTAGTGTAGTATCATTTGAAGGTATCTGTAATTGGTTAAAGATAATCATTATAAACCCTAAAGCAACCAGTAAAATAATAAAATAAAAAATTCTAGCTAGTGAACCAACAACAAAGGAGACAAAACAGAATCATACAAATTAGATAGATTACATTAAAAATTACAAGACAGGAAATCATTGAAGCCAATCAATCAAAAAGAACAAAGAAAAAGAGGAAAAGGGGAATAAAGAACAGATGGGACAAACAAAAAACAAACAGCAGGATGACTTAAACCTAACCATATCAAAGATATATTAAACAAAAATAATGTAAACAATTCAACTAAAAGGCAGAAATTTTCACATTGCATTAAAAAGTGAGACCTAACTATATGCTAATTACAAGACATCCACTCCACACATAAAGACACAAATAGGTTAAAAGTAAAAGAATTTTTAAAAAGCTATATCATGTTCATATCAATCAAAAGAAAGTTGGAGTGGCTATCAAAGTAGCTTTCAGAGCAAAGAATACTACCAAGGATAAAGAAAGTCATTTCATAATGATAAAGGGATCAATTTATTAGAAGCACACAACTCAACATTTATTAATCTAACAATAGAGCTTCAAACGGTATGAAGTAAGAAGATATAAACAAATCCACAATTGTAGTCAGCAATTTCAATACCTCTCTCAGTAACTGATAGGGCATAAGAAACAAATAGAAAGTCAGCAAGGATCTAGTAAACTTTAACTCTGCTATTAGCCAGCTTGACATGGTAGACATTTATAGAGTACTCTGCCCAATAACAGCAAATTACACATGCTTCTCAATTGCACATGAAACATATATCAAGAAAGACCAAATTCTAGGCCATAAAACAAACCTCAATAAATTTAAATACAACTCAAGTAATACAAAGTATATTCTCTGACCACAGTTAAAGTCTCTACTAGATGTGGTGGCTCACACCTGTAATCCCAGCATGTTGGTAGGCCGAAGCAGGAAGATTGCTTGAACCCAGGAGTTTAAGACCAGACTAGGCAAGATAGTAGGACCTCATCTCTACAATAAATCAAAAACTTACCTGGGCATGGTTATGCATGCCTGTAATCCCAGTTACTCAGAAGACTGAGGCAGAAGGATCACCTGAGCCGAGGAGGTCAAGGCTGTGGTGAGCTGTGACCACGCCACTGCATTTTAGCATGGGCAACAGAGACTCCGACTTAAAAAAAAAAATTAAAGTAGAAATAATTCATAGAAATATCTCCAGAAAATCCCTGGAAATATTTAGTAACTAAATAACACAATTCAGCCGGGCTCGATGGCTCAGCCTGTGATCCTGTGCCTTTGGGAGGCTGAGGTGAGTGGATTGCCTGAGCCCGCAGGTTCAAGACACGCCTGGGCAGCGAGACCTCCTCTCTACAATAAATAAAAAAATCAGCCAGGCGTGGTAGCGCATGCCTGTAATTCCGGCTACTTAGAAGGCTGAGGCGGAAGGATCGCCGGAGCCCAGCAGGTCGAGGTTGCGGTGGCTGGGAGCGGCCACTGCACTCCAGTCTGGGCGACAGAGTGAGACTCCAACTCAAAAATAAATAAATAAATAAATAAATAACACAATTTGAATTAACTCACAAATCAAAGAGGAAATCAGAAAGTATTTTAAATGGAATGAAAGTGAAATGCAAAATATTAAATTTATGGAATGTAGCTAGAGCAGAAATTAGGGAGAACTTTAAACACTAAAAGCCTACATTAGAAAAGAAGGTCATTTTTTTCTCTGACCTCGGCTTCCACCTTAAGGATCTAGAAAGAGCAAATGAAACCCAAAAGCAAGTAGAAGAAAGGAAATAATAATAATCAGAGCAGAAATTTAATGAAAGAGAAAATCAATGATGCAAAAAGAAAAACAGTTCCATTGAGAAAATAGATAAAACACAGTTCAGAAAGAAACAGAGAAGATACAAATGATTAATAACAGGAACAAGAGAAGTGACACCACTATGGATCCTACATATATTAAAAGGACTATAAAGAAATATTATAAACAACTTACGCCAAAAAACTCAACAATTTAGATGAAATTTCTTGAAAGACACAAACTACCAAATCTCTTTCAAGAAGAAATAATCTGAAAAATCTTTTATCTTTTCAGAAATTAAACTTGTAGTTAAAAATCTTCCTACCAGCCAGGCTCGGTGGCTCAGCCTGTAATCCCGCGCCTTTGGGAGGCTGAGGTGAG
>NW_007034722.1:73422-119473 GCF_000164805.1 Carlito syrichta
GCCACTGCACTCCAGTCTGGGCGACCGAGTGAGACTCCAACTCAAAAAAAAAAAAAATCTTCCTACCAAAAAACCTTCAGGTACAGATAGTGAATTATACCAAATATTTAAGAAGAAATAACACCAATTCTACACAAACTTTCAAAAAACTGAAGAAGAAAGAATACTTCCCAACTCTTCTATGAGTAAAACATTATCTTGATTGGACCAATATCCCTCATGAATATCAATCCAAAAAGTCTCAGCATAATTTTAGGAAATTGAATTCAAAAATATATAAAAAGGATCATGTATCATGAAGAAGGAGAATTTTTCCAGGGATAATTTTCTTTTTAACATTCAAAAATCAACCAGTGTGTGCTTATGTAGGGTATGCTTAGGAAGGTATGCTGAAAAAATCACTGACGTGAGGCAGATTAAGAGGAGAAAAGACATGCACATTTATTTAATGTATACATGGAAGCCTTTAGAATGAAGGCCCAGAGGTACAGGGGAAATAGTTCATTATTATACTCAGGTTTAACAAAGTATGGACAGCTGTATAGAAATATGATTTCACAGAAAGGGTAGGATCTAATGCTAATAGACTGAGCAGGGGAAACCCAGCAAGGCCTGTCTGTCCGGATTCTTCTTGGCCTCTCTGACAGCCTTCCTTCCTTCTGGGTGTGGGGAAGGACCCTCTCTGGAATGAGTGTCCTATAATCTACAGTCAAATCATTTCTTTATGGTCAATTTTTACACAGACAGGTAGAGGGAAAATTAGAGTAATGTTTTTAGGTTTTATGGACTATCTTTGGAGAGAAGTGGCTCTGGTTTCTGAAAGACGGTGGCGCGCAGTGAGACTCATGCTGCAATCTGATTCTCAGGTTCTGTAGCCACCGCGCTCATCCCCATTAAATCTCTTGGCCTTAAAGGGTGTTGAGTCTCACTGCGCGCCACCGTCTTTCAGTTTCTATGACAATACCTTGAGGAAGAGGGAGTCCAGCTTCTATGGCTATCCTGGGAGAATGGAATGGAAAGAAAGCCTGGCAGGAAAAGGCAGGAGAAGGCTACTGCTGAGGCCTTCATGTTGGGGTATTGTTTTCTGAGTCCCAACTTGACTTAGGCTACAAACACTGGACCAAGTAAGACAGAATCTCTGGGACTGGGACCTGGCATCTATGTTTTCTAAGCTCCCAAAGTGACTCTGATGCTAGGGGGGGCTGTGAAACACTGATATGGTCTAACTTCTGCATTTTCTTAGTAGCCTGTCTTATCTCATCTGTAGTTTTAAAATTCTATTTTCATTAAGAGGAGGGACAAATTCTGTCTTTCATCTTTTTGGCATATTTGTGATACCCAGCTGGTTCTATTATCCTCTTTCTACCAAGAAACTAAAATGACATGTCTTTTATCATTCTCTGATACACCAAGAGTTCACACCATCCTGATCTTTTGGTATAATGGCATCCAGCAAATGACCCCTTATTTACTGTTTAATGCATGTGATTATGAAAGAGTCCCCTAGTCTGAGTGAATTTTGTGTTCTAATTCATGAGAGCAGAGAATTGAACCAGATGAGCCCACAGTTTCTTCCATTGCTAGATAATTACAACTCTAAAACTAGCTGCGGTGAAAAGCCTGCATATATATGCTAGCATGGGATTCAAACTTTTGGTAGTTAGACACACTTTACCATTGTTTACGTGATGTCATAACTATTATATACAAAAAAGAATAAATAAGTCACATTATTAAAAGAGAAAATGAGGCTGAACTCAGTCGCTCACACCTGTAATCCCAGCACTTTAGGAGGTTGAGATGGTAGAATCACTTGAGGCCAGGAGTTCAAGGCCAGCCTGGGCAACATAGCAAGACCCTTCTCTACAAAAAATAAAAAAATTAGCCAGGTGTGTTGGTGCACGTCTTTTAACCCTAGCTACTCAAGAGGTGAAAGCAGGAGGATCATTTGAGCCCAGGAGTTCAAGGCTGCAGTGAGGTATGATCACACTGCTGAATTCCAGTCTGGGTGACAGAGATCCTATCTCTCTCTCTCTCTTTTTTTTGAGTTGGAGTTTCACTCTGTCCCCCAGGCTGGAGTACAGTGGCACACACACTCACGGCCACCCCAGTGCCGACCTGCTGGGCTCCAGCGGTCCTTCTGACTCAGCCTTCCAAGTAGCCAGAACTACAGGCATGCGCTACCACCTCCGACTTATTTTTTGATTTATTGTAGAGACGAGGTCTTGCCAAGTTGCTTGGACTGGTCTCGAACCCTCGGCTCAGGCAATCCACTCTCCTCAGCCTCTCAAAGTGCTGGGATGACAGGTTGAGTCACCGAGCCCAGTCAATCCTATCTCTTAAAAAAAAAAAGAAGAAGAAGAAAAATTAAAACTTAAATTAGTCAGCCAAGAGTTCCTTTTTCAATGCTATTACTGAGTGCCTACTATATGCTAGATACTGGGGATCTATTAGTGAATGCCATATACAGACACAGTCCTGCCCTCATGTCACCTGTGTGATGCAGTTGTTGTTGTTGGTAATGGGTAAATAACAATAAAAATAGTCGATATTTATTGAATGAAAAACTCAATCAACGTAATCTACCGTATTAAAAAATAACACATAATCTCAATAGACACAAAGAAAGCATTTGAAAAAATCCTGGGTTCAGTGGCTCAGCCTGTAATCCCACGCCTTTGGGAGGCTGAGGTGAGTGGATTGCCTGAGCCCGCGGGTTCGAGACCCGCCTGGGCAGGCGAGACCTCATCTCTACAATAAAATCAAAAAATTAGCCAGGCGTGGTAGCGTGCGCCTGTAATTCCGGCTACTCGGAAGGCTGAGGCGGAAGGATCGCCGGAGCCCAGCAGGTCGAGGCTGTGGTGGCCAGGAGCAGCCACTGCACTCCAGTCTGGGCGACAGAGTGAGACTCCAACTCAAAAAAAAAAAAAAATCCAACATCCGTTTCTGATAAGAACTCTCGGCAAGCTAAGAATAGAAGGTAACTTCCCTGGTCTGACAGAGGGTATCTACAGCCAGCATCTGAGAGCTAACATCATACTTCATGATGAAAGACTGAATGCTTTCTCCCTGAAGATAAGGACAAAAGATGTCTGCTCTCACCACTGCTATTCAACATTGTATTGGATTTCCAGTCAATGCAACAGGGCAACACACACACACACACACACACTCACAGCATCCAGCTATGAAGAAGTGAAGATATCTTTATTTACACAAAAAAAGATCTATGCAAAAAATCTAATAAAATCTACCAAAAAACCCCCAAAAAACTGTCAGAATAAGTGATTTTAGAAAGTATGATATTGTAGCCAGGCTCGGTAGCTCAGCCTATAATCCCAGCACTTTGGGAGGCTGAGGCGAGTGGTTTGGCTGAGCCCGCGGGTTCGAGACCAGCCCAGGCAACTTGGCAAGACCTCATCTCTACAATAAACAAAAAAATTTGCCGGGTGTGGTAGCACACACCTGTAGTTCTGACTACTTGGAAGACTGAGGTGGAAGGCTTGCCAAAGCCCAGCAGGTCAACGCTGGGATGGCCATGAGCGTGCCACTGCACTCCAGCCTGGGCGACAGGGTGAGACTCCAACTCAAAAAAAAAAAAAGGGGGGGGGCAACCCCTTCGGGTCCCCTCCCACTCTGGGAGTTTTTCTGTCTTCTCAATAAATCCTGCTTTCTCAAAAAAGAAAGAAAGAAAGAAAGTATGACATTGTAAAATACATTATATCTTCTCATTTCCTGGCACACAGCTCCTAAAAGCCTTTGAATCTTCAGAGTGACAGAGTGCCTTTTGTAAGCTGATGAGATGACTGGTGGTTGAGGTCCTTAGACAGCTTCAGGATGAAAGACAGGTCACTGGACACCAAGGTATGATTAGAAGGGTGGGACTTTCAGTCTCACCTCCAGCCTCCAGGGAGAGGGTTGAGGGGCAGAAGGTTGAGTTGATGACCGATGGTCAATGACATACTCAGTCATGCCTAAATAATCTGTAGAAACCCAAAAGGACGGGGTTCAGAGAGTGTCCAGGTTGGCAAACATATGTGCCTACCAGGAGGGTGGTGTACCCCAACTCCATGGAAACAGAATCCCTTCCTTGGGACCCTTCCAGACCTTGCCCTATGTATCTCTTCATCTGTTTGTTCATCAGTATCCTCTATTATATCCTTTATCTATAAACTGATAAATGTAAATAAAGTGCTTTCCTGAGTTCTGTGGGCTTCTCTGGAAAATTAATCAAACCCCAGGAAGGGGCTCTGGGAGCCCCGATAGATACTCAGTTGATCAGAGGCACAGGCCCCTGGGGCTTGAAACTGGCATCTGAAGTGAGAGGTGGTCTTGTGGGAATGAGCCCTCAGCCTGTGGGGTATGAGCAATCTCCAGACAGACAAAATAAGAATTGAGTTGAATTAGAGGATACCCACATGGCATTCATTGGAGAACCTGCTGGAGAACTGTTTGGTGTGTGCGAAAAACCCCCATATGTGTGGCCACAGAGAGCTCAGTGACTATGTGAGAGTACACAGTAGGAAAAACTGTTTTTATCTATATTCCTACAGAAAAGTTTTGGATATAAGATCAAATATACAAAATATATATAAGCCCAGGACCTACATAAATAACATATATTAGCACCAGACAATCAAAATTTGAACTTTAAAAAGCAATGCCATTTATATCATGAAAAGATATGAAATACTGTCCCTAGGTATATCATGGGGACCGGCTCCAGGACCACCCTCGTATACCCAAATCTGCACATACTCAAGTACCACAAGTCAACCCTGTGGAACCTGCGTGTGCAAAAGTCAGTCCTCTTTAAACGTGGATTTTGCAACGGAAGAACACTGTCTTTTTATCTGCACTCGGTGGGCCTGTGCAGTGCAAACCTGTGTTGCTCAAGGGTCAATTGCACTGGGGTTAACTTCTGAGCCTGCTGGGTCTGAGTCATCTGTGAGATGTCCCAAGTGTCCCGGGACCTGGGGAGCGCACTTGGGTCTGGGAGGGAGGTGAGGCTGAGAGGGTCACTTGGGGCACACACGGTGCTTACACCATGAGCAGGATGAGACTGTCATGGAGGGGACAGAAAGGGGCCTATGGCTGTGCCCAGGTCCTATGCTTAAGACTCTTGAGAAGCAAGGGGAGAGGGGGAAGAGGGGAAGGGAGAAGGAAGGCCACAAAGGAGCTGAAGAAGTTACCAGTGGGGTGTGAGGTGAGCAGTGAGGGGTGAGGCCCTAGAACAGAATGGACAGAGAACATGGAAGAGGAAGAAATGACCCTGAGGCCAACGATGCTGAGGGTCTGGGCAATGTCTACGCCCAAATGATTCCTTCATGAACCCTAGCAACAAGGAGAATGTGTGTGCTTAAGTCACCACCACTGTCTGTGCCTGGGAGCGCTCCCTTCCAGATCCTTCTCACGGAGCAGTTCTGTGAGACAACCCATTAAAGGCTACTGGGCCAGCCCCAGAAGAGACCACTCAGCGTTGCAGCCTCCACCCACCCACTCCACCTCCCAAACTCACTTAAAACCATGCTTTATCATCAATACCATCAATCAACGAAAAGCACACAGGTCTGAGTTACAGCATGCAAAAATAAACAACCCTCCCCAAAGGTGACGGTGGTGAACAGCTTCCCTGAGTTCCCTTCCTCACAATGTGACTGCAGGGCACAGGTCTTCAGAGTCCTCCAAGCATCTCTCCTCTGTGGACTTTCCCTCTCCCAGGCTCCAGGGGTACCTAAAATCATACCTAGTACTTAGTACTTACTTATAACCATACTCAGTACTTAGGGGTCTCTGATACTTGTACCTAGTACCATTAAAGGTCCCTAGTACCTAGTATCTCCAGGGATCCCTAGTAGCTGTCCTCTGGGCAGGAACTGTTTCTAACACAAGCTCTTGGGGGCAGGGACTCTCATTGGTTGCAGAAGCTGCCCCTCAGGGGTCCAGAATGTTTGTCTGATCATCTGAATACATATACACATACTGGGTAGAGGCAGCTCAAAGAACCCAGAGACGGAGTTGGCCAGAAAAGTCATCCTGGCCACAGACAAGGTCCTAACGCTGCCCCCCACTGGAGCAGGAATGGGGCCAGGTCCCACTGGGTGGGATCCTCAGGGCCACAGTGATGTAGTGACAGACTTCCCCTGTTGGGTGGCCACCTCCAGGGCAGTGAGTATCCAGCAAGACTTTGTAGGCAGAATATGCCAAGAACAATCAGGAACTTTGTGAAAAACCCTGATTGTCAGTTGATGAAACTGTGCACCATACTTGCTTCTCATGAATGTTTGGTAAGGGAAGAAAGCCTTGGTGAGGATATTTTTAGCAGCAGCTTCCAGGGCCATCTCTGAATTATGCAGCAGATACTGGCAGCACTGTGAGTCAGCAGCAGCACGACGTAGCATCTCACTGAGCTCTGCACAGGCGCCTAGGCAGGCCCAATCCTTCCCATGCTGGCTACTCCTGGGCTCAGATGCCCGCTGGCTCTGTACCCCCACCCGAGCCCCCCAATTTCTGCTGAGTCCTGAGCACATTCTCACTTCCAGTCTGACTCTTTACCCCATGTTGTCCTGCCAGCATCGTCTTTCCTTCTGGGTCCAGTGTCTCCAGCACCTGGCCCAGGCCGACCCTGCAGACATCCCGACAGGGTGAGAACAAGTGACATGGCCTCAGTCTACACAGGAAAAGCTGATGTGCATCTGGGCCAGCTGCCCACCTGTACCCGGCTCACCTGGCAGGAGCGGAATTGGCTGACAAGCAATGTGCACCGCTGGGGGTCCTTCCGCCCGTCCAGGCTGTCCAGCTCCGCAGCCACCTGGTTCAGTTCCTCATCAGCATAGTAGAAGCGGGCAAGCAGCTGTGGGTCTGATCTCTGTGGGAGAGAGGGGCCGGGGTTGTGAGTGGGTGGGCAGTGGGTGGCCTTGTCCCCAGGCCCGAGGGGGCTCAGCCCGGGATCTTCTACCCTGAGCAGCAGCCAGCTCTTCCGTCAGTTTTCCACGCCTGAATCTGCAGGGACAAAACTTAAGCAGAGGCTCAGGCCACCTGTTCGTCCCCTGACCCCAAGTCCCCTGACCCACGGTCCCAAGTCCCTCTGCATTTCACCGCTGGGGCTGTGCTCACACCTCAGGTGACCACCCAAAATTCCAAACCGTTGGCTGCATCCCAGACATGAGGTCCTCATGCTCCCTCTGGTGGAAAAGCCACAGAAAAGAGGCTCTGGGAGGAGTGGGGTCCCAGGCCCTCTGGACAATGAAATCAACTCTTAGGAACGACTTTTTATTCAAACTAAACTAAAATGACAAAGATAGCCACCAAAAGAAGTGGCCATGCAATTTTACTCCACTTAAATGAAGAATGGTTGACAGTAAATAATTAACAATTTGCTATTTCCTGTTCTCTGGAAACTTCTCGGTTCTCCCAACCCAGTTTCCAAAATGTCAGGACATGCCAGGACTTTGTGGCAGGAAACCCTAAACTCAAAGGGTCACTTCCCACCAAACCCGCAGGGTGTTCTAACTTGGAATCATGACATGAAGCCACCATACTCTGAGCAAACCCAGGCTCCTTTCATGTCCCCATCAGCCTGTGACACACTTCATCCACCTCCACTCTGCTCCAGCCCACCGGGCTTCTCAGTGTTCTACACACACAGCAAGGCCATCCCACCTCAGGGCCTTTGCATGTGAGGTCCCCCTGCTCCGAGGTGCAAATGCCTTGTTTCCCTGGATCTGAGTTCCAAGGATTAAGAGAAGTTCATTGGAAAAGTGATGAAACCCTCAAACGTATTTTAATAAAAGGCTCTCTTCATAAGCATACAGAGAAAAGGGAGAGAGAAATAAACCAAATCACACATACATTCAAATGTGTGGGCAATATTAGACATGCACACACACAGCACAAAACTGACACTTGATTCACCCTCTGTTCTACCTAAGAATTAGCATGTGGTTGTTTTACAATCTAGTTTGTTGAATATAAGAGAGTTTCTTTCCATAGGTTTTAGTTTCCCTTGTCTCAACTTCCTTCTCCATCAAGCCAGTATCCTCCATTCGCTCTGGCTTCCCCTCTCCTCAGCGTGGTGTTGCCCAGTGTCACTCTCCCCTGGCTACAGGGTCTTGCTCACGGAGGGTCCACCAGTCCTGACTCAATTGGCTTGAGATGCTGGCCCAGACCCCTGGAGTGGGGAGAGGAAACCCCAATGCAGCTGAACAGACACACAGGGCCATCTATGGTATCTCCCTGCCCTGGCTCCAGTGACTGGGTGGATGGACACGTGACCCAGACAAGGCAAGGAGAAGCCTTCCTGGGATTTTTCATAGGAGCTTATTCACTCACTCATTTGTCCAGCAGATGCCGCCTGAGCCCCAATCCACCAGGAGCTTAGACCTGGACACAGCCAAGAATAAGGCAGACCCAGCCCTCACCCTGACTGATAGGCCGACATCCTCACAGATGCCAAGGCATAGAGATGAGAGGCAGGGCAGGGTACCGGCTGCCATCCTGCTCCTGCCTTCTTGACACCATGACTGTGCCTGGCGCCTCTTGCCTTCCTACTCCTGGGAGCGAACACGTCCCCTCTACAACTCAGCAGACCTCCCAGGTTCCTGCACAGGAGTACCATAAGCTTGGTATCACCCAGTGATTCCCTCCATGATGAAATGAGAACAGGATTGGGAGAGGCAGGATACATTTTTCCAGCCTCTCTCCTGCTTTACTGCCTTGAAGGAAAAAAAGAGTAGTGGCCAGGGCCTGCGAAAAAGCTGTGCCTCTGAGGCCTTGAGGCCTTGAACTTACAAATGAGCAACGAAGGCCCTGTCCCTTTGCTTCCCAGACGCAAATTCAGTCCCAGAATTTTGACCTGTCTTCTAGACCAGCCTCCCTTCATGGGCAGGACCCTCCAATGCACCACCTCGTTCCCAAAGAAGCGGGGAGAGCCACCTTGTTACCAGTGAACAGAGGTGCCTTCCCACTTCTTCCTGCCCCAGGAGGGACTAGTGAGACATGGCCCCTTCTCGGGGCAGGGGCTGAACTTGCAGCCTGCCCACAGACCCGTGTAAGACCCATCGTACCTGGCACCCGCTCAAGCTCAGTCCAGATCTCCAGAGCCACCGGCTTCCTTCTGGCCCTAAACCCCACAGTTGCCCTCACAACGGTGGACGTACGAGGGCAGGAAAAGCAGGCCCTGGCAGGTTCACCCCGCAACATATACCTCATTGTGACCACACTGGGCCGAAGCCCTCACAGTTCCCCCTGTGTATGCTCAGTCTGACTGCTGCTTGTTGACAAGAGACCATCTGGCTCAGCAAATGGGCCAGGTACTGAATTTAGGGCACTGGATGACGCCTTCAGGAAGCTAAATCTCTGCTGTGAGAAAGAGGGCACGGTGATGGGACCATGTCCAAACCCTCCCAGAGGATAACCCAGAATCGTTCTCTGCCCTGGCACTGAAAACCTCACCACCTGTAAGGAGACCTCAAATTCAAATTTTCATACCAATGCTGGGTCAACACGGGTACTTGCTGGTGGACTAGCAGGGGAGACACTAGGCAACGACACAGGTGCATGGAAGCAGGCAGGTACGGAGTGGCACACAAAGCCCTGCCTCTCACAGGTTTCCAAGTTGTCACCACCCCATGGTCAGAAGAGGGGACTGAACCTCCAGAGGGCTGCAAGCATGTCCCTTCACTCACCCACACACTTCCTCCTCTGTGCTCTGGAAAGGTAGCAAACAACTACTGTGTGTGTACACACATGTGTGTGAGCACATGAGCATGGACATGTGAGTATACCTGTGTGTGCATGTGCATGCACACATCTGTGTACCTGTGCATGTATGTGCATGGTACATGGCTGTGCATACATGTGTTATCAGTCTAGAGAGAGGGCCTGGGTGGAAAGTAAAGAGCTGGTTGTTGCTCCAAATGGTGCCTCACACCTGTGAAGTTGCGGCTCCACCATTGCCCCACACCTCACACCTCTACAGGCATGGCCAGAGTGGGGCTCACTTTCTGTCCTGGAGCCTCCTCGTGGTTTTAGGATAGAAGCGGGAGGAAAGGGAGAAGATGGCCTGGACCCCAAAAACAGAAACTTTTGCTCTGTAACTCTCAAATTCATGCCTTCGGCACTGGCAGGCAACTAAATAAGAGGGGCAAAAAGACAAAAGGGGGTGGCAGGGCCTACGGGGAACTGGAAAGGAGGACATAATCGCCATGTGGAAAAGCACAGGAAAAAAAGAGTGCCCAGTACAAACATAGCGTGTCTGGAGCTGGGTTCAGCCCTACAAGCTGCCCAAGCATTGCCCCACTGAGAAGGTGCCATGTCTGTGTTTCCAGGAGAGAAAGCTCTCCACCCAGGGTTTGGCAGTGACTTCATGGGAATGATGCTGCCTAGGGACATGTGGCAGAAACACAATATGCAGGCATCAATTCAAACTCTGTAGCGTCTTTCTGAAGGAGGCGTCCATCCCTCGGGCTGCCTTCACTGTGTGGAGGATAGAATCATCACAACCACTAACTATGCTGCCAGCACATTAGTGCAGACAGAAAAGGCACCACTCGGTAAAGGAGTTTCACTTCACACTTGAGAGCAGAAACCGCACGGGTATAAGCACATGCTTGCAGGCTACTGAGATACAAGTGAGGCACAGGTGAGATGTCCCCTTGTGTGCCATGCCCCACATTCCAGGGGAGAAGAACTGCCAAGAAACTGGCACCAGGTGTCTATCATGGAATCAACTGCAGCTGCACTCATGGGCTTCCATCTCTAGGATTCCTGATCCTCTGCCAGTTATCAGGTGATAAGTCCGGAACTGGATGGCCTTCCTGTGGCCCCCAGCCGCTTGAACAAGAAGACTCCCAGGGACCTTCCTTCTCGCAGATGAGGCTACTTTGCTGCCAAGTGTGTATCTCACATCCACAACTCAGACCTTAGGGGCTGGCCAAATGCCCCTGCAAAGAAAGTGGACATCAATGAAGGAAAACTCGTGTCATTCAGGAATCCAAACAGAGTCCACCATAGCTGGTTGACATGGACAAAGAATCCTCCTGGGTCCTCGAGTGCCCGCCTTGGGAGGATTATACAATCGGCCAGGTGGACAGTAGGGCAGAGTCCATCTACCAGCCCTATATTGATCTCCATGTATTAACATCACATTGTATCCTAACACCTTGCTGCCCCTAACTTGTTTTCATAAAGTCAAAGTTCTGTGGCTCTTCTGCTTATGCTGGCTGATGAGCACTCCACTCTGGGTATGGTTGGTTGCAGGGCAGTCACCTGTCTCACAGCAGAGAGGTAGTCCCTAGAGCACTGCAGCCCCAGTACGTCCCTCACCTATCCCTGTAGTCTTGCTGGCCAGCACAGCAAATATCAAGATGCACAACCACGGTGGTGACGTGCCCACCCACTTGGCAGAATAAATGCTCATCGACAAAGTAAAAGCTACTAGAGCTGCGTGGAGTGGCTCAAATGTTTTATTGAACCCAGGGGGCTGGAGCCCATCAGCCGTCAAGTTCAGCCCGATGCTTGACCCCTCCCAGCCCTATCTCCAGTTAGCAGAAATCCCAGATGCCACCACAAGGAAACAGAATCCTGTCTGTGGACAGTGGCCTGTGTGCCCCAAGGGCCCTGGCTTCTTTCTCTCCTGTGGCAGCCAGAGGCCCTGAAGGGTCCTGGTTGAGTGGGTATCACTGAGCACACCGACTGTACTGCCAGGGCATGCACACTGGCGGGGATGGCTTGCTGGGGTCCGGTGAGGCAGATTTAGTGTGTTACCTTATTATGGCTGAGCTACGTCCCCAAAAATGCATATGCTAAAGTCCTACCCCAGGACTTCAGAATATGACTGTATTTTGAGATAGGCTCTTTAAGATAAAATGAGGTCATTAGGGTGAGCCCTGATCCAATATGCCTGGTGTCCTTGTAGGAAGAGGAAATATAGACACAAACAGGTAGAGAAGGAAGACCTGTGAGGATATAGCCAAGGAGAGAGAGACCAACGCTGCAACAACTTGGTCTTGGGTTTCTGGCCTCCAGGACAGTGGAGAGAATACATTTTTATTGTTTAAGTCACCCAGTCTGAGGTCTTTTGTTATGCCCACCCTAGAAAATTCATAAGACCTGTTTCCGTGACCCAGGAGCAAGCCAAGGAACAGCCAGCCCTCACCCAGACCCCTTCATGACCGTGGCCCACGAGGAGAGCCCAAGAGCCAGGATGCTCTCTTAGTAAATCCTTCCAAGTAGCCATCAAAAGCAAAACCCAAAAGCTGTGTCTGTACAACTCTCAGACAGCTGCTCTTGGGGCTGGTTCAAGCCTCCCTAAAAGACCCTAAGGACCTCATCCAACTAGAGAGTCCCTCTCAGCCCTGGTACTGGGCATCTGAGCTGTTTAACCAGCCCGGGCAAACTCACAGCACTTACAATGACCTTCAAAGCTATGCATGGTTCTCTGTGATTTGGGGAAGCTGCTATCATGTCCACAACCCATGGGCTCCAAAGGTACAGCAGCTGGACTGTCCGTAAGAAAGGGGTGCACCAAACAGCATGTCCAAAGCACCCCCCGTCCCACGTACAGGGTAGGCACTAAGCATCTCCACCACCATGAGGAATAACATTCTCCAAACTCTGTCTCACATTGTCCCTGTGAAGGGCACTGGTGGCATAGTAGACTGCTACTTGGTGCTGGTGCCCATGAGCAAATGCCCTCTGGCGCTACCTTGTTTTGATTTCAGTACATTAAGTCTCTTAAAACCAGACTTGACCATTTAAAAAAAGAGAGTTGGAATCCCACCACTTCGTGCCTTTCCCCCCACTACACACACAATGAACAGATGAAGTTAAGATAATTTAAGGGGGGAAGAAACGAGTGTTACAGAAACACAAAGGCCTATGCTATTTGCACATTTTAGGCAGGGGACTCAGGAAATGAATTAACACAACTTATAAAATTCAATTTGCCTGATTAACAGAATCCAAAAGAAAATTTAGGACTAAATTTCCATTTCTAAGTATGCAGAGTATGAAGCAAACAATTATAATCTCAACCTGCTCATCACCTAAAGCTAAATTAGCCTAGCAGGAGCTGGGGTCAGCCTGGAGGCAGAACTGATGAACAGAAGAAGTTAACATTTAGGAATGTGACAAATGGTCTCTCTTTAATTTAAATCAGCCTGCCTAAGTAAAAAACATTTTTAAATTAAATTTTAAATTAAGTTGGATGTCCCTAAGTAAAATGTTCACAACAAAGGGAATCAATTGATAAGAATAAGGCCAGATGTGATGGCTCACCCCTGTAATCCCAGCACTTTAGGAGGCTGAGGCAAGAGGACTGTCTGAGCTCAGGGGTTTGAGACCAACTTGGGCAACTTGGTGAGACTGCATCTCTTCAATAAATAAAAAAATTAGTCAGGCATAGTGGCACATGCCTGTAGTTCCAGTTACTTGGAAGGCTGAGGCGGAAGGATCGCCTGAGTCCAGCAGGTTGAAGTTGCAGTGGCCGGGAACATGCCACTGCACTCCAGCCTGGGTGACAGAGTGAGAGTTCAACCCCAAAAAAATAATGAACAGGAAGACATACTCACCTTGTGAAAAGTCTTGAAATAAAAATTGTAAAAGAATAAATTAGAACTTAGTAGGAACATCTTTTAAAATCACACCATGTCAGTGGCATGACATTCATCTTCTCAAAGATAAATTCATAGCAGCGAAAGTTTTCACCATTAAAAGAAGTCAGAGGTTGTACAGAGTATCTCACACCTGTAATACCAGCACTTTGGGAGGCCAAGGAAGGGGGGAATCTCTTGAAGCCAGAAGTTCGAGACCACTCTGGACAACATAGTGAGACCTTGTCTCTACAAAAATTACAAAAATAAAAAATAAAATAAATGAGCCAGGCATGGTGGTATGCACCTACAATCCAAGCTATTTGAGAGACTGAAGCAGGAGGATCACATAAACCCAGAAGTTCAAGGCTGCGGTGAGCTATGATCACACCACTGCACTATAGCCTAGGTGACAGAGCAAAACATTGTCTCTTTAAAAAAAAAAAAAAAAAGAAAGGGAAGCCGGGCTCGGTGGCTCAACCTGTAATCCCGTGCCTTTGGGAGGCTGAGGTGAGTGGATTGCCTGAGCCCGCGGGTTCAAGACCCACTTGGGCAGCAAGAGCTCATCCTTACAATAAATCAAAAAATCAGCCAGGCGTGGTAGCGCTTGCCTGTAATTCCGGCTACTTGGAAGGCTGAGGCGGAAGGATCGCCGGAGCCCAGCAGGTCATGGCTGTGGTGGCCGGGAGCAGCCACTGCACTCAAGTCTGGGCGACAGAGCGAGACTCCAACTCAAAAAAAAAAAAAAAAGTCAGAAAAAAAACCTGTAAAGAAAGCATTTAGTTTAGGGTATTAGATGACTAATAAACAAGTCTCCTTAAAAAAGGTGGGAGAAAATACACAATAATAAAGCAGTCCTAAGTTCAAAAACACAAAGCAAGAGCAACTGATTCAGAGCTAATTTTGTAAAGTTGATTAAATCGTCAGTTCATTCAAGCACCCGGTCCTTAATGTGGACTGTGGCTGCAGGCGAGAGGTACGGATTGAATGCCGATATGGGATGAGGGCTGCATATGTGACCTCAGCCCCCTGTCTGAGCCTGGTAGTGTGTGAGGACCCTGGAGTGTTTCCCAGCAGTTATGAGGCCATGCTGGGGCAGAATCCAGCATGCACTGCACCACTGGCTTGCACAGGCCCCAGGGGCCCCAGCCTTCATGAGCTGCCCCCAGAAGGATCAGGGGCCCCAGCAGAGATCACAGCTCATCTGAACACCCTGCAAAGGGAACGCCTGTGAAGGGATTCCACATGATACCTTCCACCCAGATGAGTTCATGAAGGTAGCTAATGGCCAAGGCCACAGCGCTGGATGCCAGGGAGCCAGATCTCAGCCCAATGTCACTCTAAGGACCCTCAGACATCTATGTGGGGAAAAGGAGTGGGTGGTCCAGGCCAGGACTGGATCCCTTCACACTCTTGCTTCCCAAATATGACGTAAATGCAGCAGTCGGAGGACCTTAAAAGGACACCTTGTCACTCCAGGCCAGCAGCATCAGTCTTGGCTGAGCTCCAGAGGGGGAGGAGGCCAGAGTAGGCAGGTGGCAGAACAGACAGAGGACAGGCGCAGCCACACCAGAAGGGGTCAGTCACACCCCTGCGTTGTCCAGCAATAAAGAGGGGTCCAGTACAGCTCCCACCCAACTCCTTCTCTCCCCCCAGCTGAACCCAGGACATGAGCTGGGCTCCCAAAGCCAGTTCCCAAGACAAACTGTCAGCAGTGGAATTTGCCTCCTGGATCTCAGCAGATCTCCAAAAGCCAGAGGCCACACACAGACTCCAGGCAGGCAGGGGAGAGGGCTGGGTGCCAGAGGTTCTGCCCTGGGCCTGGCCTCTCCTGGACCAACTTTCCGGTAAAGCCTGGGACTCCTTGCTTCAGCACAAGGAGTCAAAAAGTGTCACAAAGAAGCCAAGGAAAAGCCTCTGGTCAAGATACCAAATTCATCCCCACACCTATGACCTCCCCACCCCAGCCAGCTCATCCTCAACTCTGGGCATGGGAGAAGTTGCCCAGGCTGTGCCAGGCTGTCCAGGAAAGCTGTTGACCACTAGGGGATGACAGGTCTCAGGTCCAGGACTGCTCACTGTCTCCAAACACGGACCTAGGCCCTCCTGCAGACCCTCAATCTCCTTCTGTCTCTCCAGAGTCCTGGCATCCCTGGGTAGTCATGACCCATGTCTCCAAGGCAGGCCTCATCTATAGCAGCATGCCCTAGGGGCAAGGCCCCACTGACCTGGCTGTACCACCAGCCACCCCTCAGCCGATCTAGTGCTCCAGATAGGCAGACACTCTTGTCAGTCCATGGTAGCAGCCCTGCTGTCCTGTCCATTGATGACTGAGTGGCTGATCACTGGTTACAACTGCCTCCCCACCTATTCATTCGTATTTTCCAACCTGCCCTGGGGCCAGGGGGTTGCAGTCGGCAGGAGGCCTGGCAGGACAGTGAAGGGGTGGGACAGTCCCTCCCCCCATCCCCCTTCTTTCCTTGGCCTCTGCTGGGCCCGCCAAACACTGCTCTCTCTCAGGACCCAGGTACCTGCTCTCCCTGTGACCTCCAGGCCTGGATGTGAAGATGCACCCTGGGCTTGTCACCATCCTTGTGGTCCCCTTGACTCTGGTTCCTAGCACACTCCATCATTAGGGACTTAAAAGGCCCTTGGCAGGAATTAGTGGGCAGGACCTGGCTGTGAGGTAATTGTCTGGACACAGACTCTTTTCCATCTGTACCTGGCTTTTTTCTGCCTCCTCCCTCGGGGAGCAGCTTCTGGCCAAGGCTGGTCTCTGAGGGATATGCATATTCCCAGTAATGAGTCACAGGGTGCAGGTGATCGAGCAGAGCTGCGAACAATGTAGGTGACATCCTTAATCAATGTAACTGTAAACACTGTATAGCGATTTAAATAATTAGCCTGCTTGATTATAAAATGTCTTGCAGTACTGTCCTGAGGCGCAGATTCTTTCTTCATAGACTGGCTGCCATCAGTGCCTCCTGGAGTTCTAATAAACGTCTTTCCCCGCTGGACCTCTGGGTGACTTCTTGGGAATAGGTAAGGAACATTATACACAAGCCCTCTCAGAATTGGGGTTACCATGTTACACTGGGCACAGTTTAATCATAAATATAATCATGGACAGGTCCCTTTTGAGATTAGTATTCACAGCACCTAACTCAGGTAATCACTGCAGGAACATTCTCTAGGAGGCCTTGGACCAGCTCAGCTCTCCCCACTTTCTTGCTTGTAGCTCTCAAGAATGACTGTAGTAATGGAAGCTAATCGATACAATAAGAGCCACCCTATGTTAACCTCCAGCTGACCAATGAGTGGTCTACAATCAAAGCTGAGCATCAACCAATCAGAACTGCCATATTTCAATCCTTCATTTGCATGGCAGGAACCGAAAAGAGTTCCTGTATAAAAACAACCTCAAACTGCTGGCTCAGGGCAGACAGCTCTTCTAGCACTGCCCTGCCCGCTGCTCCCTTGCAGTGTAAGTGTACTCAATAAACCTGTCCTCCTCTAGTCTGATCCGACTTGGGTGAATTCTTTCACTGCCCATGACTGGCCAACGAGTTGCTACCCACGATATTTGGTGGCCCATACAAGGAGCTGAGGAACCTTCTACTCTTATGCTATGTTTCATCTAACTCAGGATCTTTGGTGAGTTGTGTACATGACCAGAAAATTGATGGCCTCCGGCCAGCGTAACTCCCAAAAAGTATGATAAGGTCTCTTCACTCTGGCACATAATCACCACAACCTTTAGAGGTGAGGGACCAGAGTTCCTTTCAGTCTTTCCAAACTCCAGTATCACTCTGGCCGTTGACAATCTCTGACTGGGGTGACTCCCTGGTGTCTGAGGGAAAACAGGCTAGGCCATCTTGTCCATAGGGAGAAAGACCCACTCCTCACTCCCTTCTTTCTCTTTGTTCTTTGTCTCTTCGTTGCTGAGACATCTGTTCCCAGTGTGCAGTAGCAGCTCATCCAGGGTGAATCTGTTCTCCTTCTTCCCTAACCAATCTCTTAAAGGCCCGTGAGCACTGAGAAGTGGGGTTCTAGACTCCTGGAAGAGGCCACTCTTTGCTGGTTTCCAAATCCCACCCTCCTGTCACTTGTGTTCAGTCCTCCCTCTCTGATTTTCTCCTGGAACCTGACCAACCATCTTGCTCTGGACATTATTACATTAGGTGACCTCATACAGCCTCAAATGATGAGTTTTCCCTTGACTCTGTGGTCTCTTAATCCCACTTCTTTCCCTGAAGCTGGACTGATCACCCAGTGTTGTCGGCTTAGTGCCGCGGGCCCTAATACTGGGAGGTCCTCTCTGTCGGGCAGGACTCCCTACAGAGAGCAAGTCTCTTATCCCCAGACAAACGTTACTTAGAGATCTTCTCTATCAGGTGGGATGTCCATCCCTACAGAGAGCAAGCCTCATATCCCCAAGCAGACATCATTTAGACCCTTTTCCTCAGAGGAACACCCCGAGGAAAGTAGCAGTTGATAAATTCCCTGTTCCCATCATAGGATAAAGCCCCTCCATCCCCTTAGGCTTGCCCCTGGGTGGTATCTTAAACAATTAAAATAAGTTTGACCCATAAACTCTCAAAAAGAAATTTCTAGTCTTTTATGCAATACAGCCTGGCCAAAAATACAGCCTTCTAGACCAAGAGGCCTGACCTTTACGTGGGACTCTTGCCTGTAATGCTATTCTGCAGCTTGATCTTTTCTGTCACCACTCCTCTAAATGCTCTGAGGTTCCTTATGTCAAAACTTTCGTGGCTCTACCTCAGAATTCTGACCTGCGCTAACATTCTGAATGTGCCTTGCTAAATTTCAATGACTCTTCTGATATTCTAGATGAGCCTTCCTTTACTGCGTCTCGGACCCATTCTCCCCCAGAGGAACTAACTGAGACAACTGCCGCTCCTCTTCCTCATCAGGGTCTACTTTACCCTACCCACACCCAGTTGGGAAATAATTATGACAGTCAAAAATCAACTCCTACTCCCTGCCAAGAGAATGTTTTCCTACAAAACCACAGAGCTTTAGATCTCATTACTGCCACCAGTGTGTGTGTGTGTGTGTGTGTGTGTGTGTGTGTGTGTGTGTGTGTGTGTGTGTCTGTGTGTGTGGTGAGGGGAGAGGAGAAGGAGTTGTGCTATGCTGAAAGAAGAATGTTGCTTTTGGGTAAATCAAGCAGGACAGGTACAAGAACACATTCAATCGTTTTTAGATAATGCCAAAAGATTACACAATCAGGCAACAGAAGAATAGAATTCTTGGGTAGAAAACAGTCCTGGTTTTCCTGGTTCCTTCCCTTCCTGAGACCTCTCATTTCAATACTCCTCCTAATTACAGGACCCTCGTTCTTTAATCTTTTTATCAAGTTTGTCTCTTCCAGCCTCCAACAGTTCCATCTCCAGATGATGCTTCAACAAGGTTTCCAACCCATACCATGAGAAACTCCACTTCTCCTGAGCCCTTTAAACCAAACTATAAAGGATTTTTACTCAAACCACCCCTAAGTACCCAAATGACTCTTTTATTTCAACCTACCAGCACACAAGAACCCCTAACAGACCAACAAGCCTAGGCAGGGTCAGTGCAACACCCCTTTTCAGCACAAAGCAGTTCTAGAAGATGAGACCTTCACTCAAGTGCCAAAGAGTTGGCATTGTCAGGAGAGGATATGGAAGCCATTTTATACGACAAGAGCCACCTTGTGTTAACCTCCAACTGACCAATGAGTGGCCTACAATCAAAGTCAAACACCAGCCAATCAGAACTGCCATATTTCTCTCTTTTTTTTTTTTTTTTTGAGTTGGAGTCTCACTGTTGCCCAGGCTGGAGTGCAGTGGCACACTCACAGCCACCCTAGCATCGACCTTCCACCTCAGCAGGAACTACAGGCACATGCTACCACGCCCGGCTAATTTTTTTTTTTTTAATTGTAGAGACGAGGTCTCGCCAAGTTGCCCAGGCTGGTCTCAAACCCGTGGGCTCAGGCAATCTGCTTGCCTTGGCCTCCCAAAGTGCTGGGATTATAGGCCAAGCCACCGAGCCCAGCCTGAACTGCCATATTTCAATCCTTCGTTTGCATGGCAGAAACCGAAAAGAGACAAACTCCTATACAAAAACAATCTCAAACCACTGGCTTGGGGTAGACAGCTCTTCTACCACTGTCCTGCCTGCTACTCCTAAAATAAACTTGTCCTTCTCTATGTTACATGATCTGAATTGGGTGAATGCTTTCACTGCTCGTGACCCCTGCCAACCGGTTGCTACCTGCGATATGTAGGATGTGCTGGAAACACAGCATCTGGAGATGGGGGAAGCTTGCCTGAAACAGGCTGGGCCTTGTTCCTGTTCCTCCAAGGAAACACTTAGGAGGAACTGCCTGAGACAGCCCGGACTTTGTTCCTCCTTTCCTGGAAGAAAGGTGTCCTTCAAAACTTTGCACCATGGGTCACATGACCTCTGAGGCAGTGGCTGCCTTTCAGGGTCCCTTGGCTGTAACGCAAAGTGAAGCATTTGTAGTCAAGACGCCATCCTCCCCAGACAGCGTTCTTGGCACTGGGGGACCGGCTCACCAGGGCTCTGAGACTTCCGTTCCTTGCTACCTATACCTTGCATGTGTGTAGGTAGCAGGTGCCTGGCACCTTGACAGCAGCTAGGACGCAGGAGGCATCAGTACAAGAACTTCTGTTCCTGGTGGTTGGCATGTAACAATCTTTGCTGTTCTCCACTAAGTGATAATTTGCTTCTGGGACTAGTAATTGATGTAATTAGTGAACCTGCTTTGCAATCCCCACCATCCCAGGGGGGAGGGGCTATCCCTAATTTACAGAGGGGAGAACTGAGGCTTGGAGAGGTTCCCAATTCACCCGGATCCCACACTCAATAAGACAGCACTCCAAAGCTATTCAGCCTGCCTGACAGAGGAGGACTTATTCTGTGACTCAGTTTCCCCGTGTGTGTTCCAGCTGGGTAATAAGGTTCGGTAGTTCAAAGTCTAGGCTCATGCATGTGGCCTTCTGGCCCCAATGGGGCTCTGGGGTGCCTGGCGTCAGGCCAGGAAGTTGTGGCCCGGGATGCCCAAAGCCCATACCTCCCCAGGTCAGTTTGCATATCACCTCTGTGCACAGGAAGCACCCACCCATCTGTCCTGGCTGCGGACCAGACTGAACCCCTGGTTCCATTCACCTGCTGCAGGTATCTGTGGATGGTCAGCAGGCCCCACCTCCAACCCAACCGGGAATTGTCAGCAGTGTGAGGGAGGGCAGGCCAGGAACCATGCCTGCCCCAAGGGAACAGCCCCATCTCTCAAAGCTCTTCAACGCCAATACTGCCAAGAAGGGCCCATGGCTTTACTGATGGCTTCACCTTCAATTCACATCAATAAGTACTTGATCCTAAGGTGGAACAGAAACGAGCCATGTCCCATCTATAATGCATTTAGAGGCCCTCTGCTGCATCAGGAAGAGTCTGCAACCCAGACAGCTGCAGGAACCAAGAGGTATGGAATTTAGAGGGTGAGTGCTGGCACAGATGGCCCAGGGTGGCTCCAGGTTCAAATCTAGGCTCAATCACTTACTGGGCAGTCAACTTGAACAGGTCAATTATCTCAGCACTGTTTATCATCTGCACAGTAGGCTTAAAGTACAGAGAACCTGGCATAACCCCTGGCACAGCAAGTACTCAAGAAATACTAAGTACCTAGCAACCTAGCATCCTTGTTGCTCTAAAGACAGTCAGTGGTGGAAACAGTCTCTTTTTTTTTTCCATTCTTTCATTCATTCATTTATTTATTTACTTACTTATTTTTATTTTAAAGATATGGGGTATAATTCAGGGTTAAGTATACAAATGTTCGCTACGCAGGTATCTTGTTGATGAGGTGTAACCCTCCTTCTCCAGGCAGATTCCCACTACTGCCAATTGTGCTTCCCCGGCCCCCTCCCAGCAGTTTCCCGTTACTGCCAATAATTCTCTTAGATCACTCAGTATTATAGACTCTAAGTCCATCCAGGTTGCTGTGAAGTTCATGATTTTGTTCTTCTTTATGGCTGCATAATAGTCCATCATGTATATGTACCACATTTTTTTATCCAGTCCTCTTTTGATGGGCAGCACAGTTGGTTCCATGTTCTTGCTACTGTGAACAATGCTGTGATAAACATGCGTGTGCAGGTATCTTTTTTATAGAGTGATTTGAGTTCTTCCAGGTATATTCTTTTTTTTTTCTTGAGTTGGAGTCTCACTCCGTCGCCCAGACTGGAGTGCAGTGGCCGCTCCCAGTCACCGCAGCCTTAACCTGCTGGGCTCTGGCAATCCTTCCACCTCAGTCTTCCGAGTAGCTGGAACTACAGGCATGCGCTACCATGCCCGGCTAATAATTTTTTGATTTATTGTAGAGACGAGGTCTCAAAGGCACGGGATTACAGGCTGAGCCACCGAGCCGGGCTCTTCTGGGCATATTCTTCGTAGGGGGATTGCAGGGTCATATGAAAGGTCGATTTTTAGATCACTTAGGAATCGCCACACTGTTTTCCACAGACGCTGTACTAGTTTCCACTCTCACCAGCAGTGTAGAAGTGCTCCCTTTTCACTGCATCCTCTCCAGCATCTGTTGTTTTTTGAGTTATTGATGATAGCCACCCTGACTGGAGTTAGGTGATACCTCAGTGTAGTTTTAATTTGCTTTCATTTGCTGACTAATGAGGCTGAGTATTTTTTCATGTATCTGTTGGCTGCTTGTATGTCTTCTTTTGAGAACTGTCTATTCCATTAGTCTATATGCCTGTTCTTGTACCAATACCAGGCTGTTTTTATTATCGTAGCTTTATAATAGAGTTGAAAGTCTGGGAGTGTGTTCCCTCCTGCTTTGTTGTTTTTTTTTTTTGCTGAGGATTGTTTTGGTGATTCGTGGTCATTTATGTTTCCATATGAATTCCTGTATTGTCATTTCCAGGTCTGAGAAGAATGCTGTTGGCAATTTAATGGGTATTGCGTTAGATCTGTAGATTGTCTTGGGTAGGGTGGACATCTTAATAATGCTGATTCTTCTAATCCATGAGCATGGAATATTTTTCCATTTGTGTCATCTTTGATTTCTTTGAGCAGTGTTTTGTGGTTTTCATTGTAAAGGTCTTTCACATCTCTGGTTAGGGAGATGTCAAGGTATTTGATTTTTTTTCTGGCTGTTGTGAATGGGATTGTGGTTGGAAACAGTTAAGGAGGATAAGAAATATGACAAGTACTATGCATGGCCCTCACAAGACAGCAGTTCCTGGTGCATGGTTGCTTGGGAATTCTTGGGGCTGCTTCCATGACAAATGACAAATGCTCAAGAACTTATGGCAGAGAGCGCAAGAAACCTTGACTCTACCACCCAGGAGGTGGCATAGAAGGGTGAGGTGCAGGTACCCTGGACCACTGCCCACGCCCAGAGCTCCAGAGGACAGGTGCAGCATTGGGCCCATGTAGGGGTCAGTCTAGGGAGAGCAGTCCTTGCTCGTGCACACATGCCTCAGCCATCAGCCCTCCCTAGACTTCAGGCCCGAGAGGGCATCCCAGGGAGCGATGTAGGGGGCGCCAGGCACAGAGAAGAGGGTGGGGTGGGATTCAGAGAAGGGGGTAGCCACAGGGTCAGGATGGGGCAGGACACACATGGCATGATGTGGCGGGGGAAGATGCAGGGGGGGACAAGACACAAGGACAGAGCGACTGGGAAGGGTAGGGTGGATGCAAGTGCAGGGTCTGGGCAGGGTGCAGGGCTAGGTGGAGATGGGCACACAGGGTACAGGTGCCCAGGTGTGCCCAGAAGAGCAGGCTTTGAAGGCATGGGAAGAGCTGTCGGACTTGGCCTTCCCGTAGGCTTCAGGACGCACTGAGGGAAGAGTGAGCTGGGAGAGAGCTGTGAGTGGAGGCTGCCATCAATCAAGACCGGGAGGTCAGTGGTGTTCCCAAAGGAGTGACGTGGGATGGAGGACAGGTCAGCAATTCACAAATGGAGCAGCGTGCAGAGCAGCAGTGACGGCGTCTGGCAAGGACAGAAGGAGAAGACACCTGGCACCTTCTCATTCATACCTGCAGGAAGTGCTACGGATTTCTGCCTCTGGGGCATTATGCATGGGTGTGCATGTGCCCTCATGTGCATTCAAACCAGGTGTGCCTTGGCAACTAGCTGCGTGCAGGGCCTATCAGCGCATTCAAGGCATGCAGGGGGCTGGTGATCTTCTGTCTTCAGACTCATGCAGGATTCTGGGCAAATCACCCAGACCAACCTTCAGAAATACACAATGACCCTGTCTAGTATCTCCCTAGCCCACAGACTCTCTCGCAGGGCAGGCCTGGTTCAGGTCTGCTCCACAGATCTCTGGTTCTTCAGAACCCTAAACCCTTGGTTCAACCTGGGGATAAGAGCTCCCATCCTGTCCAGGCCCAGAGACAGTTGCTCTGGCTGGCTGGGCCTTGGTTCCTGTGCAACAAGCTAGGTCACATACGGAAGACCCTTCCCCAGGTCCTCCTGCTTGGGCCTCAGTTGGCCTCTGGGTTATCAAGCTCTGAGAGTCATCCCTTGTAAGAAAAATAGCCCAAGCACCTCATTTTCAAGAATTGCTTAATAAAAGTTGTTTAACTAGCTTGCAGATATGGCAACCCTCAAAAGTACACATTTTCAGGAAGTCCCTGAACAAACAAAACCCAGGTGCACCCCAACTTCTTAAAATGGTGGCTGGTCATCAGCCCTTTGTTCTTTTTACTTCCTGGTTCTTCTCCTTCCTCAGGACATTTGGCAGGCCTTTTTCATGGGCAGGAAAAGGGAAGGGGACAATGAATGCCTTATAAGGGAATAACAGAACTTAGGCGATGGCCGGGAAGATTGTACACCCCATAGTACTCAGTCAATGAGGAAATGGGGGAGGAACTTGCGCACTAGGGAATAGTTCTGGGTGTGCCTGCCTACTAGACATCTGATCTTGCAAGATAACCATTAAAGTCTCACTTCTGCTATACTCCATATGTCCGTGTCCATCCTTTGGTTTTGGATGGGTGAGTTTGTTTCTTGCAATTTGGGGCTCATCTGGGATACTCTGCATCTGTGGGAGGGGGACCCCAGCAGAGTGGGAGACACGTCCCACCTGATTTTGGGTGGCCTTCTCTGCTTGGGTATCTTGGCTGCTCACAGGACCACAGATACACCCGAGACTATTGTTCCAGAGACAGCAGAAGCAACACAGGGGAGAAGAAGCAGGCACCGCAGCAACCAGGCAACCTCACGCACAAGCCAAGGTAGAAAAATTGGACTATAAGTACTGCCTTTGTGGTTGGACATTTTTGGAGGTTGAGTGTGTGTGACTGAGACGTATCCTAGATATGAAGTGAGTACGGAGTCTCGATTCGTGGTTCCATTCTCCTGCAAGGGAAATGGCTGGGGACAGACGAAGTGGGTCCCAACAAATGCAAGAAACATCCAGTATGGGGGGTTGAGTACATAGGAAAACTCAAACACTGGGTTCATTAACCTCACCAAAAATGGGAAATAAAAATTCTAGGCCTAGGGAATCAAGGAAGACAGAGAGGGAACTCTCTCCGACATTCCCCCAGATAGTCCATTAGGGGAAATGTTGAAACAATGGGGAAGGAGTCCCTGAACAAAGAACAAGGGAAAACAAAAGATGATTAAATACTGTTGTTTTATCTGGAGCAGGGAACCAATTCACAAAACTTCAATTTTCTGGCCACAGTTTGGCTCAGAGGAGGACTGGATATGCCAGACTTTGTTCCTCTACATCAATGACAAGACTTCAGCCTCACAGGAGGAAAAAGATTATGCTCCTTGCTGGCTGCCAGGAGCAATCTCCATGGTCCCCCTAAAGACCAAGGGAATGGGACCTAGGAAAAATACTGGGGCCTCCTTTCTTGTCTTCCTCCCCTTACATTCCACAAAATGGGGAACAAGAAAGCCAAAGATGGTCAGAGGGTTCAGAATCCCATGAGAATTCCGAGCCTACTGCCCCTCTACGTCTCTACCCAAATCTAAGGAAAGAATTAGAACAATTGTAAGAAGGACATAGAAAACTTTCTCCTCCCTTCAAAGGTCCCTGTCGAGACCTCTAAGATGTTTCCCCTCAGAGAGTTCCCCATAGGAGAGGGAGAAACTGGATTCTCCTCTGACAAGCACTGAAGTCAGAAATTTCAAAAAGGAAATGAAGTTATTACTGAAGGATGCCCTTGGGCTGGCAGATCAACTTAATCAATTCTTAGGCCCCAGCATTTACACTTGGGCTGAGATGATATCCAAAATGAACATCCTATTTACAGGGGAAGAAAGAGGAATGATTAGAAGGGCTGCAATGTCTATCTGGGAAAGACAACATCCTCCCGGACAAGGACCCTCCTGGTCCAGCCTGCAGAACAAAAGTTTCCAAATTTAGATGCCAGCGGGGACAATAATGACCCTAGAGATCGGACCCAGATGCAGGATCTCAGGGAGTTAATAATTAAAGGAATCAAGGAATCCACCCCAAGATCTCAGAATGTTTCTAAGGCCTTTGAAATTCAACAGGAGAAAGTAAGAGACCCCTTCCACCTTTTTGCAAAGGCTGAGGGGCCAGATAAGAAAGTATTCTGGTTTAGATCCAGAGGACTCAATAGAACAGGGCCTCTTAAAGGTCAATTTTGTAACTAAAAGCTGAACTGACATTACAAAGAAATTGCAAAAACTTGACGGGTGGAATGAAAAACCAATTGAGGAATTACTAAGAGAGGCCCAAAAGGTGTTTGTACGGAGAAAAGAGGAAAAATAGAACCAAAGGCAAAAATTATGGTATCCACTGTGAAGAAAGTAATGGAAAAAATTAGACCAAAGCTCTCCCTACCAGAAAGGGGGTAAATTTAAATCTCAACCAAAGGACAAAAGGGGCCTTCAAGGAGGAACCATTCCAACTATCAGTGGATGCTACAAATGTGAGAAACCTGACCACTTCAAGAGAGAACGCCCCGGATGGAGAAAGGAAGAAAAAGTATTCCCCCTCATGACTTTTGATGAGCACTAGGGAGTTCAGGGGTTCTCTTTAACAAGGTCCCACCAGGAACCCTAGATAAATTTAAAGTTGGGACCTAGAGAAGAAGCGACATTTAAAATCTATTCTGGAGCTGCCAGCTCCTCCCTGATGTATCAGCCTCAGGGCAGAGAACTCTCTAAGGAAATGCTTGTACCAGGGGTTAAGGGAGAAGAACTCCAGGTACCGATATTCAAATATATGACAATCAAATTAGAATCAGAAGATATAGAATGGTCTTTTATATTTGTCCCAGAACCAGGGATAAACCTCCCAGGCCAAGACCTAATAATAAGACCTGGCTTAGGACTAGAATAGAGGAGGGACAAATAAAGGTGGTAATGTTCCTTCCTCACAGAGGAGGAAGAGAACAGAATAGAGCCCCTTGTATGGGTCAAAGAAGGTAACAGAGGAGGATTAAAAGTTACCCCATTAAAAATTACATTGAGGGCTGGGCTCAGTGGCTCAGCCTGTAATCCCAGCACTTTGGGAGGACGAGGCGAGTGGATTGCCTGAGCCCACGGGTTCAAGACCAGTCCGGGCAACTTGGCGAGACCTCATCTCTACAATAAATAAAAAATTAGCCAGGTGTGGTAGCGCACACCTGTAGTTCCGGCTACTTGGAAGGCTGAGGTGGAAAAATCGTCAGATACTGCAGTGGTTGTGAGTATGCCACGGCCCTCAAACCTGGGTGACGGAGTAAGATTCCAACTCAACAAAAAAAAAAAAGAAAATTACACTGAAACAGCCAGGGGAAATAATTTGTAGAAGGCAATATCCCATTCCCACTGAAGGTAGAAGGGGTCTGCAACCAGTGATTGAGGGTCTCAATAGGGATAGGTTACTGGAGCCCTGTATGTCACCATACAACACCCCTGTTCTTCCAGTTAGGAAGTCTGATGGGACCTACGGATTGATACAAGACCTGAGGGCTATTAATCAGATTGCTCAGGTCCAAAATACTGAGGTCACCAACCTCTACACTCTTCGCAGCAAAAATTCCTGTGAACACACGGGGCTCAGTATGGTGGGCCTAAAAGATGCATTTTGGGTATGCCCCCTAGACTCCAAAGCAGAGACCAGACACCTCTTTGTTTTCGAATGGGAGAATCCTATAACTGGAAGAAGACAGCAGTACCACTGGACAGTACTACCACAGGGCTTCACCGAATCCCCACATTTATTTGGTCAGATTTTAGAAACTGTCCTGGAGGAATTTCAACCTATGGCAGGAACCCAACTATTACAATATGTGGATGACTTCTTAGTCTCCAGAAGGAAAAAGAAGGAAGTATCAGAGACTACTATTATTCACTCAACTTTCTGGGACAAAAAGGGTTATGAGTTTCAAGAAATAAACTAAAATTTGTAGAAAAAGAGGTTAAATATCTAGGGCATTTAATTAGTAAAGGAAAATGATGAATAAACCTAGAAAGAATAGCTGGCATAGTAAATTTGGCCCTGCCCAAAACTAAAAAGGAACTTGGAACGTTTCTAGGATTAGCTGGCTACTGTCAGCTGTCAATTGAGTTTTATGCCCAAAGAACAAAAATGTTATATTTCAAACTGTTAGAAGAAGAGCCTGACACCTTACAACGGTCACCAGAGGAAGAGCAGGCTATAAGGGAATTAAAACGGGCCCTTATTACAGCTCCAGTCCTGGCTCTTCTGTCCCTAGATAAGTCATCTCACTTGTTTGTCGCAGTAGATCAAGATGTGGTCCTAGGGGTACTTGCCCAGACTTGGGGAGGAAAAAGACAACCTTTGCCTCTAAACTCGACCCCATCTCTCGGAGGTGGCCTGAATGTGTCCACGCAATGGCAGCCACTGCCCTACTGGTAGAGGAAAGCAGGAAACTGACCTTTGGAGGAGCCCTAATAGTCAGTACTCCCCACCAAGTCAGAACCATAATTAATCAGAAAGCAGGGAGATGGCTGACCGATTCCCGAATCCTAAAATATGAGGCTATGCTGTTAGAAAAGGATGACTTGGTCTTAACAACAGACACCTTTTTGAATCCAGTTAGCTTCTTATGGAAAGGAGAAGAAAACTAGGGGAAGACAAACCATGATTATCTAGACATCATTGAATATCAAACCAAAATCAAACTGGACTTGCAGGAAGTTCCATTACATGATGGGGCTAGGTTGCTCACAGATGGGTCCTCCTGAATAGTAGAAGGAAAAAGGCACAATGGATATGCAGTCATTGATAAGGGGCAATAGTCCATATGTGAGAAGGGCCAACTATCTAATAACCAGTTTGCACAAACCTGTGAATTATATGCCCTCAACTGGGCACTAAATTTTCTTGTGAAACAAGAAGGTACCCTCTACACTGACTCTAAGTATGCCTTTGAGGTGGCACATACCTTTGAAAAAATCTGGATAGAACGAGGCCTCATAAACAGTAAGGGAAAAGAACTAACACACAGGGAATTAATCAAAGAGGTCTTAAAAAGTCTCTTGTTCCCAGGCCAGACTCGGTGGCTCAAGACTGTAATCCCAGCACTTTGGGAGGTCAAGGCGAGTGAATTGCCTGAGCCCATGGGTTCGAGACCCAGCCAGGCAACTTGGCAAGACCTTGTCTTTACAATAATTCAAAAATTAGCCGGGTGTGGTAGTGTGCACCTGTAGTTCCGGCTACTTGGAAGGTTGAGGTGGAAGGATCACTGGAGCCTAGAAGGTTGAGGCTGCGGTGGCCGGGAGCGTGCCACTGCACTCCAGTCTGAGTGACAGAGTGAGACTCCAACTCACAAAAAAAAATATCCCTTGTTCCCAACTGAGATATTGATGGTGCACATAAACGGTCACCAAAAGGGAAACACCCTGGAAGCTATAGGAAATAGGCTTGCAGACGAAGCCATAAAACAGGCCACTCTAGAAAAAGAGGTCAAACTCTTAAGTCTAATTCCCAACATCCCTAAAATGGTACTGAAACCCCAGTTTACTAAAGAAGAAGAAGAAAAATTAAATAAGCTAGGAGCAGGCCAGGCATGGTGGCTTACGCCTGTAATCCCAGCACTGTAGGAGGCTGAGGCGAGAGGATTGCCTGAGCCTACTGGTTCGAGACCAGCCTGGGCAACTTGGTGAAACCTCAATAAATCAAAAAATTAGCCGGATGTGGGAGCAAGCGCCTGTAGTTCCAACTACTTGGAAAGCGGAGGTAGAAGGTCATGCAGGTGGAGGCTGTGGTGACCATGAGCATGCCACTGCACTCCAACCTGAGTGACAGAGTAAGACTCCAATTCAAAATAAATAAATAAATAAATAAATAACCTAGGAGCTCTTCAGAATAGGGACAGACAATGGTTCCTCCAGGATGGGAGGGAGATCATTAGCAAGCCCATAATGAGGGAATTAATAACTATGCTACATAATGGGAGCCACGTGGGTCCCCAAGCCATGTGGGTCCCCAAGCCACGTGTGATGCCACATTAAAAACCTATGGATGCATAGGCGTTTATACGACTGCTAAACAGGTATGTAGAGGTTGTATAAATTGCCAAAGAATTAACAAAAAGGTGATTCGAAAGCAAGCTGTGGGAGAAAGGCCACCAGGGTTGAGAGGCCATTCCAACAGGTGGATTTCACTGAAACGCCAAAGATAGGGAAATTAAAGTACTTGTTAGTAATAGTGGGTCACCTCTCTGGTTGGGTAGAGGCTGTCCCACTCACGGCTGCTACAGCAGGGTCTGTGATCAAGGTAATTCTGGAACAAATTATACCCACATTTAGACTAGTAGAACATGCAGATTTGGATAACGGAAGCCATTTTACATCACAAGTATTGTAGGGGGTAATGAAAAGTTTACAAATTCAGTGGGATCACCACACTCCCTGGTACCCTCCTTCTTCCAGAAAAATAGAAAGAATGAACCAGATCCTCAAAAAGCATATCACTAAACTAATGTTAGAAACTAAATTACCCTGGATAAAATGCCTCCCAATTGCACTTCTCAGAATGGCCCCACGAAAAGATATGGGTTTATCTCCCTAAGAATTATTATATTGGCTCTCATATCTGGGTAAAACTACAGATCTCCTCACTATGGAAACTAAGGACCAACTTCTGAAAAACTATATACTGGCCATATCTTCCACTTTACCATCCCTCAGGTTAAAAGGACTCCTCGTCCAGACCCCGCCTCTCGAGTTTGCTGTTCATCACTTTCATCCTGGTGACCTTGTACTCATAAAGACTTGGAAGGAGGACAAACTCCAGCTGAGCTGGGAAGGACTCTATCAAGTACTCCTGACTACCAAAACTGCTAAGTGAACAGCCAAGAAAGGGTGGACTCACCATACCCAAGTTAAGAGACCGGTGGTAACTCAAGAAGGAATCAAAGATTGATGGGAAGTATCTAGGTCCCCTGGAGAATCCTTTAAGGGTCACCCTAAAGAAATTTCCATAAGAAATATGGGCCGGCTTCAAATATGGTTTTCAACATGAATGGGATATATGATTATGAATGGGGTGGGAGATAATGGGGACTGGCAGGGAACACACGGATACTCAATCAAATTGGCGATAAATATAACAAAAACTCTAACACTCCAAACCATTCATTTTGATGCATGCCAAGTTCTACCCTGTGGAGATTTAGAAAACTGGAGACAATTGTCACAAACGGAAAAATACCTTTGCCCAGAGCCAGAGACTGGCTACAGTAACACCAGTCCCTGCCCCAGCTGTGATGATGTCTGGTGGAACACCCAATGGAAGGGATGGACAGTAAACCTGGGATGAGTCACCCCAAGTTAGAGACCTTTAAAAGATAAAATACATCTTTCTAAGGGCACTCTACCAGAAGCATGTCAGAACTTAGAATTCAACCCTATACTTTTGACTATTAACAACTTAATTACCTTAGATCAGGAGCCAAGAGTAGCATCTCGGGTATATGGATTAGGAGCAGATGTTATGGGAAAAGATCCCCTAAGGTGACTAGCCCTTAGGTTAGTCAAAAATGAAACATGAAGTATACCTAAGCCAACTTCAGGTCCCAGAAATCATGACAATCCTATTAACAATGATCCCAAGAGTGACCATAATCGAAGTCAAGGACCGACCTGAGACAAACACTCAAAATTGGGACCTGGTATGGTAGAATGGGTTAAATTTTTCTGTGAACATGCTTAACAAAAGTAATTGCTAGGCATGCGCTGGTGGTCCCATTTCCTCTTGAATGGGATACAGATCCTGCAGGGATGAGTTGCATAATGGCTCTATACCAAGACAAGCATGCAGGGAGAAATGAAACCTGCAAGAGCTTGTCACTGTTCTTTCCTGCATTGCAGAGGTCAGACCTGAGGGCAATCCACTCCTCCACAGGGGTGATGAATTAAACCTCTTGCCTCTCAAGGCAGGGGGAGGAGTTCAATAAGCCCATAGGAGACCTGTTGACCTGTTCCCATATCCTAAATGTCACTGGTGAGTCAGATTACAATTACTCCAATCAGCACATCCCACAAGCAGATGTCTAATGGTACTATGGAAAAAGGAGCCTCCATAATCTGTTGTCATTCAACTGGACTGGAACTTGTGCACTAGTTCAATTGGCCATTCCATTCACTCTGGCATTCTATCAAATTGCTGAGGAAAATAGTGCCCATCATCAAAACGGAAGGGCACTGGAGGGATCCGTTGACTCCAAAGTATCTATAGATTCAACAGGGGTCCTGAGATGAGTCTCCAGTGGATTTAAGGCCAGAAACCAAATAGCTACCAGATTTGAGTCCATACTCTTCTGGTGGTCCACCATTAATAAAAATGTAGATTGGATTAATTACATTTATGGCAATCAGCAAAGATTTACTAACTACACTAGGGATGCCCTCCAAGGGGTGGCTAGTCAACTAGATGCCACCAGCAGGATGCCTTGGAAAATCAAATCACATTAGATATGATTCTAGCAGAAAAAGGAGGAGCTTGTGTCATGCTAGGGGGAAAATGCTGTACTTTCATCTCAAACAATACTGCCCCTGATGGGACCATCACTAAGGTTTTGCAGCTACTAACAACTTTGGTAAATGAATCGGCAGAAAATGCCGATATTGATGATCTATTCACAGACTGGTTGGAAGGTTGGTTTGGGAAATGGAAGGGAATGGTAGCCTCAGGTCTAACCTCCCTTATAATTGTGGCAGGACTCCTAACAGCAGTAGTGTGCTGCATTATTCCTTGTGTCAGAGACCTGACACAGAAGCTCATAGAAGCTGCAATCTGTAAACAAATGGGCCAGGCTCAGTGGCTCAGTCTGTAATCCTAGCACTTTGGGAGGCCAAAACGAGGGGATTGCCTGAGTCCGCAGGATCAAGACCAGTCCAGGCAACTTGGCGAGACCTTGTCTCTACAATAAATAAAAAAGTAGCTGGGCATGGTAGCTTGTGCCTATAGTTCCAGCTACTTGGAAGGCTGAGGTGAAAGGATCACCAGAGCCCAGCAGGTCAACGCTGGGGTAGCTGTGAGTGTGCCATGCACTCCAACCCAGGCAACAGAGTGAGACTCAAAAAAACAGCAAAACAAACCAAAATAAAAAACAAACAAATGCCCATGACCTATGCCCAAAATAACCTCATGCTAATGGAACTAAATCAGACTATGATAAAGAAAGTCAACAGATATTAACCCAATTTGAAAAGAATCAAAAAATACCTTAGCATTAATGAAAATGCAATCAATAACTCTTAGGAAAAAATAGAGGAGGAAATTTGTAAGAAAAATAGCCTGAGTCATTTTCAAGAATTGCTTAACAAAAATTGCTTAACTAGCTTACAGATACAGCAACCCCAGAAAGTACACATTCCCGAAGAAGTCTCTGAACAAACAAAACCCAGAAGCACCCCTACTTCTTAAAACGGTGACTGGTCATCAGCCCTTTGCTCTTTTTACTTCCTGGTTCTTCTCCTTCCTCAGGACATTTGGCAGACCTTTTTCATGGACAGGAAAAGAAGGAAGAGGACAATGAATGTCTTATAAGGGAATAATAGAACTCAGGTGATGGCTGGGAAGATTGTACACCCATAGTACTCAGTCAATGAGAAAATGAGGGAGTGACTTGTGCACTAGGGAATAAATTGCTTGCTGCAACCATTCTGGGTATGCCTGCCTACCAGACACCCAATCTTGCAAGATCACCATTAAAGTCTCACTTCCGCTCCACTCTGCATCTCTGTGTCCATCCTTTAATTTTGGATGGGTTTCGATGAGTTTCTCACATCCCTGAGTTCTGGAAGCACACATTTGTTTCCTAGTACCAGAGGTCCAGATACCAGTGTTGGATGCTCCCCTCTACTCTAGAGGAGGGGTACATGTGGGAGCAGGGCACCTCTCCTCACCTGGGCAAGGCAGAGGCCTAACCAGGTGACCCACTCTCAGGAAGCCAAGACAAGCAATTGCCATGTATTCTAACCTCAGAGTAAACTCAGACGGCCCAGCACAGCTTCTCCCCAGCATGGTCACCTGAAGAAAGGGTCCTGATGCTGAAAGTGGACTCCACAAAGAGGCACGCTGTATCTTCTTAGAGACTTGGGTGGGGGGAGCTGCAATGCATATTATGGTGTCCAGTATTCCAGCAAACAACAGTCATGAAACTGTGTCCACACTGAAGAGATTCACAGGTGAATTCTGAGATGCAATTTTGAATCTCGCCAATTTTGTTGAAAATGCTTTTACAATTGTAATTGGTGTTGCCAAAAATGATGTTTTATAAGAACATGTTTGTGGCCGGGCTCGGTGGCTCAGCCTGTGATCCCGTGCCTCTGGGAGGCTGAGGTGAGTGGATTGCCTGAGCCCGAGGGTTCGAGACCCGCCTGGGCAGTGAGACTTCATTTCTACAATAAATCAAAAAATCAGCCGGGCGTGGTAGCGCATGCCTGTAATTCCGGCTACTTGGAAGGCTGAGGCGGATGGATCGCCGGAGCCCAGCAGGTCAAGGCTGCGGTGGCCAGGAGCGGCCACTGCACTCCAGTCTGGGCAACAGAGTGAGACTCCAACTCAAAAAAAAAAAAAAAAAGAACATGTTTGTGCAAAGTTGTACCTTGGCCTCCCTTGGAGGCAAGCCCTGGTTTCTGCAGTCTCCCAGATGGTCTGGTAAATCAGTGCCCTGAGCAGCTACAGATTTTAGGGCCAGTTTGGATATCCCAACAAATCAGTTTCCTGCACTACTGTCTCACCAAGTGGCACCCATTCTCCCAGCTGAGTTGATCTGACTTGCAACAGAAGTCACTGCCAGCTTGGAGGCTGCAGGCAGTGGGTGGAAGAGCCAGCAGCCTTCCAACTAGTTGTTGCCCACTAGGAATGCAGCAGAGAATTCAGGAGAGCTCAGTGGCTACAGGGAAAACCCTCTCACTGCAGAGAGTACAATTCCATGCAACAAGAGGCCTCTGCTTGGGGCATGGCAAAGAGCCCCTTTATTACCTCAGTGTAATGTCTGATGAGACAGACCCCACTGTGCAAGAAAATGCTCCCAAAATACCGGAGCCTGCCCTGGGATGAGACTGGGTGTCCCTGTCACTTGAAGACATCCCCCTTTCAGGGAGATCAGCTAAGCATGGGGTCTGGCAGCACCCCAAGTGATAACACTGGCCTTGATTGTGGCATTTGTTCTGCAAGCCAAGCCACCCACAATGCTTGGAGATAATTGAGCATCTAGCAGAGGGTTTTCAAATGGGAAAGTGAATTTTCTTTTTTTTTCTTTTTCTTTTTTGAGTTGGAGTCTCTCACTCTGTCGCCCAGGCTAGAGTGCAGTGACACACTCACGGCCACCACAGCCTCCATCCGCTAGGCCCAGGCGATCCTTCTGCCTCAGTCTTCCAAGTAGCTGGAACTACAGGCACTACGTGCCACCATGCCCAGCTAAGTTTTTGATTTATTGTAGAGATGAGGTCTTGCCAAGTTTCCCAGGCTGGTCTTGAACCCATGGGTTCAGGCAATCCTCTCACCTCAGTCTCCCAAAGTACGTGAGTCACCATGTCTGGCAGAAAATGAATTTTCAAATGTAACACCCAGTCAACTACCATCTAAACAAATAATATGCCAAGACCACTGACTGCAGAGAATGTAACCGCAGCATTGGTGGTGGGATCATAAAGAAACGGATGAACATCAAAGCTCTTCCGTAACCACAGAAGAAAGGAATCACGATGGTGAAGGATCGCCAGAGAGAAGAATGAGTTACATCATCAAATAGAATAATCCGTATCTGACACCTGGCTTTTTTGGTTTTTAAGTTGGAATCTCACTCCATCGCCCAGGCTGGAGTGCAGTGGTACACTCACAGCCACCCCAGCGTCAACCCGCTGGGCTCCAGCGATCCTTCCGCCACAAACTTCCAAGTAGCCGGAACTACAGGCACACGCCACCAGGCCTGGCTGATTTTTAAAAATTTATTGTAGAGATGACGTCTCGCCAAGTTGCTCAGGCTGGTCTCAAACCTGTGAGTTCAGGCAATCCACTTGCCCTGGCCTTCCAAAGTGGTGGGACTACAGGCTGAGCCACCAAGCCCAGCTGACAGCTGGCTTTTTAACTGTGGGAGACCTCATTTGGAACTTCAGTAGGTTTAGATACTTTAAAGTACATTTTATTTTTAAAATTACTGAATAGCAAACTTGCTAGGATGACCACCTAGCAAGTCTGTTCCCTCGATGCTAGCAGGGTACCCTAGGGTGCCACCTCCTTAAGCCCCCATTGCTGGAGCCTCAGGCTCTGCATATCTGACAACAGCCCAAGAAACTGTGGGGAGTGAGGGGTGCTGTCTTCTCAGATCCTAAGATTCATGGAAATCTGCTTGTGAGAAATAGAAATTTAAACTACTTATGAATTATTTCTTTCCTTTAAAAAGGATTTAAGGTGACTTACGGCACACGTGAACTGACCTTATTCCTTTAATCAGTGGAACAATTAAAACACCCACACAGGGGTCCTAGGTTCTGCGCCAAACGGACTGATGCTGTTGGACTACAACAGCCAGTCAGGCTGCCCTGGTGTCCGTTTTGTCAGCTTAGGCCTGAGGTCCACAAGCTCCTGTACTCCTGAACACAGCAGCCTAACAGAGCTGAATGAAGTGTATCAGGACAGGCCTGACCCATGCCCAGAGGAGCCCTGGCCTTGGATCAACCCACCTGGGTTCTGGGGACATGCTGCCTTAAAAAGGAGATGGAGTTTTGAGGGGTTCTCCACTATGGAGGATTTAAAGGATGGTATACATCCAGGTGCTGTGGCCATGCCTGTAATCCCAGTGCTCTGAAAGGCCAGAGGATTGCTTGAGGCTTGTGTTCAAGACCAGCTACATTTTGCTTATCCAGTCAACTGTCTATCATTTGGGTTGTTTCCAACTATGAATGGTGCTGCTATAAACAATTTAGTATGAAAATGTTTTCAGATCTCTGGGTACATACCTAGAAGTGGAATTCCTGGGTCATATGGCAGTTCTATGTTTAACAGTCTTGAGGAACTGCCAGACTGTTTTCCAAAGAAGCAGCGTCATTTAATAATCATTTAACAGCAGTTAGTGTAGAAGGGTTCTGTTTTCTACATTCTCACCAACACAATTATTTTCCTTTTTTTTTTTCTTTTTGAGTTGAAGTCTCACTCTGTCACCCAGGCTGGAGTGCAGTGGCATGCTCACAGCTACCGCAACCTCAACCTGCAGGACTCAGGAGATCCTTCCGCTTCAGTCTTCCAAGTAGCTGGAACTACAGGTGTATGCCACCATGTCCAGTTAATTTTTTCATTTATTGTAGAGACGAGGTCTCATCAAATTGCCCAGACTGGTCTCGAAACCCTGGACTCAGGCAATGCCCTCACCTTGGCCTCCTCAAGTGCTGGGATTACAGGTTGAGCCACCACACCCGGCCTTTTAAAAAAATTTTTAAGAGATGAGTTCTCATTCTGTTACCCAGGTTGGAATGCAGTGGTGTGATCATAACTCACTATAGCCTTGAATTCCTGGTTCAAGTAGTCCTCCTGCTTCGGCCTCCCAAGTAGCTGGGACTACAGGTGTGCACCATCATATCCAGCTGATTGTGTGTGTGTGTGTGTGTGTGTGTGTGTGTGTGTGTGTGTGTGTGTGTGTGTGTAGAGATGAGATCTCACTATGTTGATCAGGTTGGTCTCCAAACTCCTGGCTTCAAGCAATCTTCCTGTCTCAGCTTCCCAAAGTGCTAGGATTACAGGTGTGAGCCGCCACGCCCAGCCATCATCTGACTTTTTGTGTGAAGTGTTATCTCAAGTTTTAATTTGCATTTCCCTCATGACTGATGATGCTATGTACTCTTTCACTTGCTTGTTGGCCATTTGTGTAACTTGGAGACCTGCACATTGTAAGCAGGTGGTGCTGAGGCACATCCCTGTCAACCCTCCTCCTGGTGACACATGTGAGTCAAGGGTATGGAACTCCACATTCTCTAACTGTAAATGCACAGTCTAGACTGGCCCCTAATGGCTGGTGAGATGAGGGTCCCCTCTGCCACAGTCAGGTAACCTTACCAGAGCTGTGGGCAGATGTGGACTGGGCAATGCAGCACTTTCATCATGATAAGCACCTAATTTACCATAAAGAGAGGTCCTGGGATGAGGCAAAGGTGTTTCTTAGAAATGCTGTTTCCTACCCACCTGTAAGTAGGTCGAGTGGTGCCCCCTCCCCCTAGCATATCCAGAATGTGTGAATACAACCTTATCTGGAAAAACAGCTTTTGCAGATGGAAGAAAGGTGAGAATCTCAACATGAGACTATCCTGGATTGCCTGCCTGGGCCCTAAATCCAGTGACAAGTGTCTTTAGAGAAGGGGAAAAGCACACAGAGGAAAATGCCCTGTGAGCATGAAGATACAGACTAAAAGGAACACCAAAGGTTGCCAGCAACACCAGAAACTGGAAGTGACAAGATCCTCTCTTGGAGCCTCCAGAAGAAACCAACCCTGTGACATCCTGATCTCAGACTTCTGGTCTCCTAAACTGTGGAAGAATGGACTTTTGTTGTTTTAAGCCTCCCACTTTGGACTACTTGGTCACAACATCCCCTCCACTCTCCACAATGACCTGGTGCCCCACGGCACAAACGGGGAGGGGAAGGGGATTTGCCTGACCCTGTGTCATACTGGGGGGGCTAAGGAATCCCATGTCACTGTATTTGTCCCACAGACTTGCTGCAAGCATTACTCAGCCCAAGTCCCACTGGATACATGGAGGGCCTGCAGAGCTCGCCTGGCCACCCAGCCCATGGATAGGGATGTCCCCTGGCTCACATGGCCCCAGGTCACACTTTGGGGCTAGGGATTCCCACATGCCTCCAGTGTCTCTGAGAACAGACATCACGCCACGTTCTGGAAGATCTTTTTTTTAATAACAGTTTTATTAAGATGTAATTCACATATGGAGGATCCAAAAAACTCAGAATTTATAACGAATTGTGTATTTATTCTTACATGTTTAAACTTCAGTTACCTTCAAAGCACTCTCCATTTAAAGCAATACACTTATTGCCTTTCTAGATGCTTTTTCCAATGCTCAGAACAGTTCCTTTTAGTGCTTCTGCTGTTTTTTGTTTCATCTCTTTCACCTCCAAAACGTTTCCCTTTGAGGACTTTCTTATCCAGGAAACAAACAAAAAAGTCTCTCAGAGCAAGACTGGGTGAATAGGGAGGGTGAGACATAGGGATCATGATGTTTTGGGCTAAAAACCACTAGACACTCAGTGCAGTGTGGGCAGGTGTGCTCACAAATCACCCATCATGAAATGGGAAAAACATGTTGAAAGACTCTCCAAAAAAAATTCACTGAAACCAAACACAGCCTCTCACAGCAATGCTAGCAGGTACCCTGATGTCTACAGGTTTCTAGAACACTTACTTAGTGGGAGAAGCCTGTACTACAAAAGGCCTGCCCTCCAAAAAATAATTCTGTGTTTTTTGGGATCCTCCATCATATCATATAATTCACTCATTTAATATGCAAAATTCAGGCCAGGTATGGTGGCTCACACCTGTAATCCCAACACTTTGAGAGGCCAAAGCAGGAGGATTGCTTGAGCCCTGCAGCTCAAGACCAGTATGGGCAACACAGTGAGACCTTGTCTCTACAAAAAATTAAAAATTAGTTGGGCATAGTGGCACACACCAGAAATCCCAGCTACTCAGGAGGGTGAGGCGGAAGGATCACCTGAGCCCAGGAGGTTAAGGCTACAGTGAGCCAAGATCATGCCACTCCATTCCAGCCTGCGTGACAGAGTGAGACACCGACTCAAATACACAGACACACACACACACACAAAAAAAAATTCAGTAGGGTTTTTGGGGGGTTTTTTTTGAAACAGGATCTTCTTCTGTTGCCTAGGTTGGAATGCACAATTATAGTTCACTGCAGCCTCAAACTTCTGGGCTCAAATAATCCTCCTGCCTCAGTTTCCCTAGTAGCTGGGACCACAGGCACATGCCACAATACCCAGCTATTTTGAGGAGGGGGAGGCACAGGGATGGGATCTCACGCCCAGGCTGGTCTTGAACTCCTGGCCTCAAATGCAACTCTGGGGGATCTCTTTGACAAATCTTCCATTTGCAGGTGGAGCACTGGCAGGGCAGAGACAGTCCCTGGACTCAGATCCTGCTACCCAGAACCCACCAGCCAGACACAAGGATGGGACAAGGGATCGGCCTCTGAACTCACTTTACTGCACCAAGGGAGGAGTGTCCCCGATGCCTGCTGCCACCCGTACTGCTCAGCTCCTTGAGCCACGGCACCACTGTGGAACCCCACACAGTGTGCGGTGCAGGGCGCTGGGTCACACACTGCATTCCTTGACAGCTGCCCCTCCTGCCCACACTGCGATTCTGGCTGCTCCCCCGACTGCCCCGGGAAGGGACAGACACCCAAACCTGGCAACATTCATGCAGCCAAATGTACCTTCCATCTTTCCATATAATGCAAAGTTAGGTGGTTTCACCAAGAAGATGTGACGCCCACTGCCCACCAAAGTGACCCTCAGGGAAGAACATGAACAAAGGTACAAGAGTCACAGCCTTAGACTGGGGCTGCTCTGTCTCTTCCTGTTGCTCATATCCATTTGGTTTCAGGTCCTTAGGAGGGGTGGTCAGGTGAGTGAGCTGGAGAGAAGGGAGGGAGTAAATGTGGGGCTGAGTGGGGAGAAATGGGGCAGAAATGGGGTGACCGCAGGAGAGGGCAGAGTGGCCCCTGGACATACAGGTACAGCCAGCCCCTGGGCCTCCATTGAGGCTGTCTGGCATGGTACAGGAGCGGCAGGGCCTCACAAATTTATGCAGTTACCCAAATCAAGTTCCCCTGGCACATTCCACATTCTTTTTTTGTATGGTAGGTATCATTCAAATTATCAAAACTTAGAAGCATCTGACTTGTAATGGTACCCATCACCAGCGGCATGGAGCAGAGAGAAAACAAAGGTGATCCCATCATTCTTTAAAAACAGCTGTCCTAAAAGAACATCTGCTCTCACCCATGTGTCGTTTTATCAGAGGATATAAATTACGTGCAAAACAGTCCAGCAGGAGCCTATCCTTTGTTTTTATGCATTATTGAATGAAAAATATAGATGGAGGTTCCAGAGGTCTGACATATGACAGAAGAGAAACAAATGGGTGTCTGCTCAGAAAAAAAATTAGGAAAGGGTCTACAGAAAAGTAACGCAGACACAGATGCTCAAGTCAGGGTAAAAAACAAGCCAACAAATAAACAACCAAAAACCAGAAAACAAAAGGATAAAAAAGACTCCCTTCAACAATAGTGAGCAAATAATCACAACCCTTCACAAGACTACCCGCAACAGCAGCCAGAGTCGAACACCTCTGGGCTCCACCACCAGACTCTCCTGCACACCTACCCTACCTCCCTGCACTCTTCCTAGAGGTGACTGCCACTGTTCCTGCCCCCGTCTGGGGACAGAGGAGGGAAGAAACTGGAGCCCAGGCAGCATCTGCAGTGCCTCCTGCTGTCAGCTTCCAGCTGCCTCCCGCCTCCATCCTGGCCGCTGAGGAGCCACTTTCTGAAGGTTTGGCAGGGCTGAAGGTGGGGATCCAAGTGCCAAGCCCTCCTAGAGCCAGGCAGGACAAAGGGTCTGGGATCAGACCTCAGCCACATTCACAAAGGAGCCCACCTGAGAAGCTCTGGGAGAAGGTAAAAGAGTCCAGTGGGCATAAAGGGGGCATCTGGAGCAATCCTAACCAGATGACCAATAATAGTAGTACTTTCTCCTCTGATTCCTAGAATATTCTTCCTCAAGAGGCACAGACTGCCTGCCATAAGACTGTGTCTCCTTTCTACAAGTGCAATCTCACTAACGCGTTATACAATCCTGACGGTGTAAAGGCTGTCCACTGGGTTTCAGTTTTTAGAACTAACCCACAGTCAGTGCCCACTTGAGTGGGTATGTGGATTATACAGGGATGAATTTGGTTGTCACGATGCCTGGGGATGCCACAGAACAGGGTCCAGATATAAACCCACACATACATGGCCAATTGATTTCTGACAAAGGTGCTAAAGAAATTCCATGGAGAAAGAAGAATCTTTTCAACAAATGGTACTAGAGCAATTAAACCGCCATGTGTAAAAAAGAAAAAAAAAATAGAGAGCGAGAGAGAGAGACATCCTTAAGTCGGGTATGGTGGCATGCACCTGTAGTCCCAGCTACAGGAGAGGCTGAGGTGAGGGGATAACGTGAACCCAGAAGGTCAATGTTGTGGCGAGCTATGATCCTGCTACTGCACTCCAGCCTGGGTGATAGAGAGACCTAGTCTCTAAAAAAGTTTTTAAAAGACCCTCCTCAAACCTTAATTAGTACCATACACAAAAAATTAACTCAAAACATAAAAATCATAGTGACTTGGAAAGATTTCTTAAATAGTTCACAAAAGCCATGAACTATAAAAGAAAAAAATCAATAAACTAGACTTCATTCACATTACAAAGTTTGCTCTTCAAAAGATTCTGTTAGGTCGGGCGAGGTGGCTCAAGCCTGTAATCCCAGCACTTTGGGAGGCAGAGGCAAAAGGATTGCCTAAGCCCATGGCTTCGAGACCAGCCTGGGTAACTTGGCAAGACCTCCTCTCTACAATAAATAAATAAATAATTAGTCAGGCATGGTAGTGCACGCCTGTAGTTCCATCTACTTGGAAGGCTGAGGTGGAAGGATCACCTGAGCCCAGCAGATCGAGGCTGCAGTGGCCGTGAGTGTGTCACTGCACTCCCATCTGGGTGACAGAGTGAGACTCAGACTCAAGAAAAAAAAGATTCTGTTAATAAAATAAGTCAAGTCATAGACTAAGTATTTGCCAAATATGTATATTTCAAAGGACTTATACCTTAGATATATATATAACTTACACATAACTCAGTAGTTAAGACAACTGTATTATAAAATGGAAAAGGATTGAGCAGATACCTAAATCAAGAAGACCTACAGATGACAAATAAGCATGTGGAAAGATGTTCAACATCACAGACAGTAGAAAAGTGCAAATTACTCAAACTACAAGGACATACCGCTTCACACCTAAGAGAATGCCTAAAATTTTAAAAACTGACTGTAGCAAGTATAGGCAAGAAAGAATACAGTGCAACTGAAACCCTCCTACTCTGCTGGTAGAAATGAAAAGTGATCTGACCTTTGGAAAACAGTATGGCAGCTTCTTAAAAAGTTAGACGTGTGCCTGCCAAACACTCCAGTCATTCTACTCACAGCTCTTCCGAGAGAACTGAAAGCACATATCCACACCAAGACTTGTACATGAATGCTCAGAGCATCTCAATTTGTAACAGCCAAAGCCTGGAAACAACCCAAATGCACATTTAGCTTGAGAATGGATAAACAAACTGTGGCACACCCAAACAACAGATCACAACTCAATAATAAAAAGGAATGGGGGAGGGAGGAATGAACGGCCGGGGGCATTGGCTCACACCTGCAATCCCAGCACTTCGGGAGGCCAAGGTGGGAGGATTGTTTGAGCCTAGAAGTTCAACACCAACTTAGGCAACACCAACACTACAAAAAAATCAAAAAATTAGCCGGGCATGATGACGTGTGCCTGCAGTCTCAGCTACTCGGGGGGCTGAGACAGAAGCAGAAGGATCATCTGAGCTCAGGAGGTCGAGGATGTGGTAAGCTATGATCATGCCACAGTACTCCAACCTGGGTGACAGAGAGAGAACCTGACTCAACAACAACAAAAAGGAATGAACAATGGACACATGCTATAACATGGATGAATCTTAAACCATTTAGTTTGAGTTAAAGCAGTCAGCCCAGAAATGAGTACATCTGTATGCATATGCGATTCTGTGTATACAAAATTCTGGAAAATGCAGACTATACCACAATGACAGGAAGCAGATCACTGGTGGGATGCAAGTGACAAGCCAGAACTGCCCTCTCAGTCTTAATCAATTGAGGGAGTTCGAGGACCAAATTACAGTTCAGGGAAGCCCAGAGAAAGGGAGGGCGGTGGGGGGAGCTGCCTGGGGTCAGCGGGAATGCCCAGAGATGCCAGTCAGCCTCCCTCTCCTGAGGCGTCCCAGGTATGGGGGGAACTGCCGAGGCCTGAGTCTGCTACAACCATCATCCTGCAGAAAACGTTGCTATGGGTGTATCAGCAGGTCCTGCCCCAGCTGAAAGCCCGGGCAGCTCAGTGCCACAGTGAGGACACCCCACAAGGAGGAGGGCAGGGCTGGGCAGGGGGCGGGCAGCAGACACTGTCTTTAAAGGCCAGAGCCAAACTGAGAAAGGCATGGACTGGCTGCCGAGGCTGACCTGGGGGATGCTGGGGGTTGGAGGCTGACTGGCTGACAACAGCTCCCCCCAGGTGTGAGACATCAGCCTGTTCAGTAACATGATTAAGGTTGGGCTCCAGGGGTCCAGGGCTAGGCAGCAATACAAGGACAGCCTGAAGGCGGCAGGCTTCCTCCATGATGACAATGACAGAACCAGGGAGACACGGGGATGCCAGGGCACGCATGGCCCTTGAGTCAGCCCAGAGGAGGCCGGAAGGGTCTGTGGAGGCCAAAGGGTTATGAGGTGCAGCCTAAGGAACCACATCAGGTCACATGGTCCCTGCGGACTTCTGTCAGAACTGGGTAGCAAGTGTTTTGTGTGCAATCACACATTCACATGCCCAAGAGGAACCGAAGGAACTTCCAAAGAACCAGAGAGTTCAAACTGAGGACAGTAGTGACGGGAAGTCTGGATCCAAGCAAGACTGGCGTGAGGAAGGGGAGCAGTCCTCCATCCTCAAAGCCCAAGCCAAGCCCATCAGCTGTGTGTTTTGGGGTTTTTTTAGGGACACGGACAGCTGGAAAGTGAGCAAGCAAGATGTACTGAGAGGACAGAAAAGCTCCCACTGTGGGAGGGGACCCAAGGGGATTGCCCAGCTGTGTTTTTAAAGCACATTGTCCCTACCAGCCCCTGTCTTCCATCGCCACACACACCCCCTTCCCCTGCCATCATGACTCCCCTTAGTCCTGGCCCTAGCCTTCCAGCCAGGTGGGGTATCTCAGGGCAGTGCTGACTGTGTCACACAGGCTAGCCACGGGAGGGCTGGGGCTCGGGGCCACAGACCAACTGCCCACCTGGACGAGGATGCTGCAGACTCCCAGACCCCGCCTCCCGAGGCCAAAGGCCACCAGCAGCCCCCAGCCAGCATCCGCAGGATCATCCCAGACCCTCAGGCCTCCCTAGCCAGTCCCAGTAGGCTGGGCACCTGCAGGGCACTGCCCTGGGGTCCACGAACAACCAGGGAGAGCAAAATCCCAGCATGCCCAACAGAAGACCCCCACATCTCTGAGCTATACTTGCCCCTACCCACCTCATGCCCAGGGCAGCACCACCCCTAAAACAGCCCCACCACAGGGACAGGAGGTACAGGAATGGGGTGAACACAAACAGCATTCACCACCCACAGGCAAACAATGAAATTCCACTTCAGCTTATGCTCAAACTTTCTTAAAAGAGTGACCATGTGATGATAGTATGTATGAAACACAAAATGATTGGGTTTTTTTTGAGTTGGAGTCTCACTCCGTCACCCAGGCTGGAGTGCAGTGGCACACTCACGGCCACCCCAGTGCTGGGCTCAGGCAATCCTTTTGCCTCAGTCTTCCAAGCAGCTGGAACTACAGGCGCACGCTACCACGCCCGGCTAATTTTTTGATTTACGGACAGACGAGGTCTCGCCAAGTTGCCCGGACTGGTCTCGAGCCCGTGGGCTCAGAAAATAATTTTTAAATATAAATTTTTGTTGTAAAAAGTACAGAAATTCTGAAAAATATAAAGAGGAAAATAACTTTTCCCAGAGCTAGAATACCATTGACATCTTGGTCTTCTGCCATGTGAACCTGGGAACATGCCAATAGATTCTTTTTTTTTTTTTTTTT
>NW_007034722.1:119664-126203 GCF_000164805.1 Carlito syrichta
CCCAAAGGCGCGGGATTACAGGCTGAGCCACCGAGCCCGGCTGCCAATAGATTCTTAATCACCCAGACACAAAGCAGAGGCTCTGGAACCCATGCAGTAGCAAATACACACTCATACATCTTGGCAGAATTTCATGGTCCCCTCAATTTCAAAACCCCTCAAAAGCTCTGATGTGTTAAGTTCATCCTAAAAACTGGAGATGATATGAATAGCACAGAGTATGGCTTTAAGCACAGTATAAAATAAGAGCATAGAGTATGTACCACGTCACTCTGACTTCAAAAACCAAAAGAAGTGGGCAGGCACGTGGGAACTTCCGCCAAAGCCCTCCTACCCACCCCCCGCATCACACCATGAAGTTGGCCTCCCTCTGTCCTCACATCACAGCTCTCCACCTAACCTTCCCCAGCTTCTGGTTCTGGTTTTGCTGCCCCAGTCCAGTCAGTCTTGACCTTGACTCTTACGTGCCCGACTCACCAAGATGGGCCTTGGCCTGCCTACTGGTGTTCAAGAGTTCCTTGCTCTAAACAGCAAAAGGTGACGTCTTCGCTCTGAAAGCATGATATGTGCAGTCCCATATAGCTGGTCATGTTCATAGGGTCAGCCCTTCCAATCTGGAAAAAGCCCCAGGGGCAACTGGACTGCAATTACATAGAAAGAACAGAACTGATGCAAAGATTGCTATAAAAATGAAACAATACATCTTCAATGTTTTAGAAGCTGGGAGCTCATATGGAAAAATGCCCAGGGTATCTACAAAACAAATCTAAAATTTAAAATCTAACCCACATGAGCCCCAATATCAGACACAGCGGCTCCTGCCTTGTCTTTCCCCACATCTGGGCAGATACTTGATGCTCTTTCTGGAAGGTTCTTAGGAAGTCTATTTGTTCCCATCCCACACACCATATATGACTCCTCCTCAGAGGTTTCAGGGCTCAGAAGTATATGATGATCACATCTCCTGTGGTACCCGGTGCCCAGGAGGCTCTCACATGCAAGGGTGGATGAGAAAAGAGTCCAGTCCTCCCACAGAAGATGCTGAGCTTCCAAACAGAACTCTCCTCTTAACTTCTTGTCTTTCTCTACTGCTTATAAAAATGCTATAGGCACGGTGGCTCACGCCTGTAATCCCAGCACTTTGGGAGGCCAAGGTGGGAGGACTGCTTGAGCCTAGGAGTTTGAGACAAACAAGGGCAACCAGTGAGACTCTGTCTCTACAAAAAATGAGTTGGGCATGGTGGCATGTGCCTGTAGTACCATCTACTTAGGAGGCTGAGGGAAAGAATCGCTTGAGCCCAGGAGGTCGAGGCTGTTGTGAGCCATGATCGTGCCACTGCACTCTAGCTTGGGCAAGAGAGTGAGACTCTGACTGAAAAAAACATCAGCCAGGCATGTTGGTGCATGCCTTTAGTCCCAGCTGCTTGGGAGGCTGAGGCAGAAGGATCGCCGGAGCCTAGGAGGTGGAGGCTGCGGTGACACGTAATCTTGCCACTGCATTCTAGCCTGAGCAACAGTGAGACCACGACAAAAAATAATAATAATGCTAATTCAAATGACATGCAAATTAGTTCAGATGTCCAACACAAATCTTCTGAAAGGGCAGTTGTCTTTCACAAGTGCTTGGTCCTTGGGCCCAGGTCCCCATCCCTCCCTGCTGCTGTGCTCTTCAAAAAAAGCTGCTTTCCCAAAGCCTCGAGGAAGGCAGCTTTCTCTTATCCCCAAGCACTCCTTTTACAGAAAAGTGTTAGAATTGAGTCATTCCTACTATTATGAATGCCTCATGCAAACAAACTAGATAATCTCGAGGAAATGGATACATTATTGGAAACATACAACCCCCCTCCTCCCAACCTTGAATCAGGAAGAAATAGAAACCCTGAACAGAACAATAACAAGTAGTGAGACTGAAACGGTAATTAGAAGTCTCCCAACAAAAAACTCAAGTCGGGATCAAGTCCGGGACCTGATGGACTCATGCTGAATTCTCCCAGACCTTCAAAAGAGAACTGGTACAATTTTACTAAAGCTATTCCACAAAATTGAAGAAGAGGGACTCCTCCCTAACTCATTCTACAAAGCCATTATCTCTCTGATACTAAAGCCAGGAAAAGACACAACAAAAAATAAAACTACAGACCAATATCCCTTACAAACATAGACGTAAAAATCCTCAACAAAATATTAGCAAACCGAATTCAACACACATTAAAAAATAATAATATACCACAACCAAGTGGGTTCTACCCCAGGGATGCAGGGATAGTTCAACATATGCAAGTCAATAAATGCAATCCACAACATAAACAAAATTTAAAACAAAAAATAATATGATCACTTCAATAGACACAGAAAAAGCATTTGATAAAATCCAGCCGAGCTCCCAAGTCTGCCCAGCGCTGACGCAGAACCTATGCCAGAGAACAAACAGGTGAGGGGGTAGGGAAGGACTTTTCCAGGGAGCGTCAGAGTCCTCAAAAACCAAAGAACAGCAATGGGAGGGACTTACAGTTTCCTTACCTACCAAAAATAAAAGAAACCTCAGAACCCCGGGTTCTGTCCGAATTTGGGGAGCAAGTGGCACTGCAAGAGCTCTTGACCCTCCAAGGACGAGAACTATGCCCCATGCCAGGACCTCAAATGTGAAGCCCTCTCCTCTCAAGAGAATCAAGAAAAACCAAATTGATGGCTGAAATGCTCAGCTAAATTTATAAAAGTGCAGAGGTTGAAACTGTCAGCATATTATAATTGTTGACATTTACAATAAAATTGACTCATCACTCCTGGACTCCAAACAGCCCTGACTGGACTGCCTGTATCAATAAATATGGCAGAACACTTCCTAATTAGAAATGACACACACTTCTCTGCCTTCTCAAATTCACATTTCTACCCCACTCCCTGCCTGTAATTTTATCCTCATAGAATATTTTATGCTTCAAGATCTTTCTTTTTTTTTTTTTTTTTTGAGTTGGCGTCTCACTCTGCCTCCCAGACTGGAGTGCAGTGGCCGCTCCCGGCCACCGCAGCCTCGACCTGCTGGGTTCCGGCGATCCTTCCGCCTCAGCCTTCCGAGTAGCCGGAACTACAGGCACGTGCTACCACGCCCGTCTAATTTTTTGTAGAGACGAGGTCTCACCAGGTTGCCCAGGCGGGTCTCGAACCTGCGGGCTCAGGCAATCCACTCACCTCAGCCTCCCAAGGCGCGGGATTACAGGCTGAGCCACCGAGCCCGGCGCTTTAAGATCTTTCATTGATCACCTATCAAATTTCTCTGCAACCTACACATAAATATGTAATATTTATAAACACATAAATAAAAATTTTAAGTTTTTTTGTTTTCTTTTGAGGCTTTGAGCGTTAAATATTTCTTTTAGATTGAGTCAACACTGAAATAAGTGTTACTACACAAATGATCAAACAACATAAACATGTGACAAATCTTGGTAAACAATCATTTCACAGAAAAGTTTCTATTAGTAATGTTATTTCTGGCCAGGTGCAGGTGGCTCACACCTATAATCCCAGCACTTTGGGAGGCCAAGGTGAGAGTATTACCTGAGCCCACAGGTTCGAGACCAGCCTGAGCAACTTGGTGAGAACTCATCTCTACAATAAGTCAAAAAAAGAAAAATTAGCCAGGTGTGTTGGTACATGCCTGTAGTTTCAGCTACTTGGAAGGCTAAGGCAGAAGGACCACCTGAACCCAGCAGGTGGAAGCTGTGGTCAGTGCCATGAGTGTGCCACTGTACTCCAGTCTGGGTGACAGAGTGAGACTCCGACTCAAAAAATAAAATAAAAAAAGAAATGTTGTTTCTTAGTAGAGTGAAAGCATCTAGGGTTTTCCAATTAGTTCATGTCTACAGGTAGCACACTCATTGCCAGAGTAGACCCACCTTAGCTACAAGACTATTCCTGCATTTTGATTTAGGTGAGCACCAAGAAACTTGTTCTCAGGTTGAGTCAGCAGGAGTTGGGAGAGTGTTACAGGAACCAGTTACTGGCAAGAATCACTTCATGACCAAAAGTCATTCTTAATGGCCTGTCAGCTACAACTAAATCAAATCCTTCTTCAAAATCAAAGAATCACAAACCACCTGGTCTGAAGAACGATTTGTCATTGGAACTGTATGTTGCCTTTCCCTTAGAGAACTCGTGTTTATCCCTATACTCAGGGAGGATTTGGAAATCAAATACTGCTGTCAGTTCACCTTTACTAATATAGTATCTTCTGTGAAAATGCCTTTCTCCTCTCGTATCATACTGAATATGTGTTTTGTCAAAGCCCTGGCACCACTGACACAGACTCTAGTGAGTGACAGACCACACACACAGCTCTCAGCCATCATGGAAGGAAGGGGCATGCTTCACAGCAGTTGGTCTTTCCCAGCAGGCCTTCTACAGACCTAGAATATTCTATTTCTTTTTTTAATTAATTTGTATTTTATTTTATTTTAAAACTGTGGGGTACAATTTAGGGTTAGGTATACAAATATTCACTGTGCAAGTACCCTTGTTGATGAGGTACGTCCCCCACTTCCCCAGGCATATATCAACTACCGTTAATCCCATCTCCTTCCCTGTCCCCGCCCCATAGTTTCCTGCTACTGTCAATCCTTTTCTTTTTCTTTTTTTTTTTTTTTTTTGAGTTGGAGTCTCACTCTGTCGCCCAGACTGGAGTGCAGTGGCCGCTCCCGGCCACCGCAGCCTCGACCTGCTGGGCTCGTGCGATCCTTCCGCCTCAGCCTTCCAAGTAGCTGGAACGACAGGCACGCGCTACCACGCCCAGCTAATTTTTTGATTTATTGTAGAGATGAGGTCTCGCCAAGTTGCCCAGGCAGGTCTCGAACCCGCGGGCTCAGGCAATCCACTCACCTCAGCCTCCCAAAGGCACGGGATTACAGGCTGAGCCACCGAGCCCAGCTTGTCAATCCTTTTCTTATAGTATTACGGTAGTTGTTTAAGGTTCACATATGAGTGAGAACACGTGGTACTCAGATCTTTGTTTCTGTGAAAGATCACTCAGTATTATAAACTCTAATTCCATCCAGGTTGCTGCAAAATTCATGATTTTGTTCTTCGTAATGGCTGCATAATATTCCATTGTGTATATGAACCACATTTTTTTTTATCCAGTCCTCTTTTGATGGGTTAAGTATTCTATTTCTAACAGACACCGACAGATTTGCCCAGGAGCCTTTCTCTGAGCTCCCAGGGCCATTCCCAGGAACCAATCATTCTTTCACACTGCAGATGGACAAAGTGAAGTCATCACAGAGTCATCACTCACTTCTCTTCTCAATACCTGAATTCAGAACAACTCATCAGGGACAAAAACACTCAATTTCTTACTGCTCACTGTCTCCACAAAGGAAATACTTTTGGGGGGTGGGGGGCAGGACAGAGTCTGGTCATAGGATCATAACGCCTTGATAACCTAAGATGTCCTAAGAAGTGTCTCCACCAGTGTCGTTCTCCTGCAAAGAGGAGCTTCAAGAGAGAAGCAGGAAGGCAGGGCCTGCATACCCCACTCAGGCAGAGCAATTTCTGGAGAGGGGCACACAGAGCGGATACAGTGTCGGGCTCCCACATAATGCCACAGAGCCCCCTTTTCCCTGAGTACCTCAGAGAGACTCTGATGAACTGAGGCTGCACTATTGACAGATGGAACTTTCTAGAGGGAATCCCATTCATCTGAGAAGAAGAAACTGGTTTTGTAGGAAGAATGTGAGAGCTGCAAGACCCTCCAGATTAAGAGTTATTCAAGAAGAAAGTCAGATGAAAGTGACCACCCCACCAAGAGGGTGAATAGGCACTCGGCACCACCCAGGGTCATCTCAGCTCCCAGGTTTTCCAGAGAAGGACTGCAACTAGCCGCTGGAAGGGGCCCACGAGGGTCACCAGGACCCATGACAAACGCAGTTTGGGAGCACGGAGATGGGTCAAGCAAGAACAGGAGGGAATTGAGCAGGGAGTGGCCACCCAGGAAGCACTGGATCAGGAGGGGGAGTCGGGGGCTGGGATGGGTCACCCCTCAAGGCTCAGTGGGAGAGCAGGTGAGGCAGGAAACAGCCTTACTTGAGAGGGTCACAGGAGGAGTGTGAAAACACACAGCCAAGATTTGTGAACAAATGAATGACTGAATTAACTTTAGGAAAAAATTTTTTTTAGATTCAATTGAGGCAGAGGAGACAAAAGCCAGGAGTCACTTCACTTATATGGAACGTGAGACACCTGCCCAAGCTTAGCCCCACTGCATCAGGGATAAAACAAAAATTTGGTTTTCAGGATGAGAAGAGGCAGGATCAGACCCTAGAACCTCTGACTATCTTGGGGCGGGGGGGGGGGGAGGGAGGTAAAAGGACAGGAACAAATACTTCACTGATTAATTCTACCAAAACATTTAAAGAAAAATTATCCGGGGATTTTTTTTTTTTTTTGAGTTATAGTCTCACTCTGTCACCCAGGCTGGAGTGCACTGGCACACTCCTGGACACCGCAGCCTCAACCTGCTGGGTTTAAGCGATCCTTTTGCCTTA
>NW_007034722.1:126223-139865 GCF_000164805.1 Carlito syrichta
GGGTGGTGGGGGGGGGGGGGGGAGGAATCTGTCCTGATTTTAAGGATTATCATCAACACACCAATCCTTCATATATCAAGGAGTAAAACAAAATGATAAAACTGAGGGTTTTTCTTTCTTTTTTTTTAAAGGCTAGTTAAGTAAAGCAGTGGGAGTGGAGAAAGAACAACGATCTGTAACTGGTTGTGATCAATTAGCATACCACTGTACTCAGACCAGGCAAAACTGAGAATTTCCAAAGCCCCTGCCTTTAAACTCATACATAAAAGCATTCAAGCAAACCTCGTTGGCCTGACCTCTTTAAGACTGGCCCACAGGCCAAGACACACAGGGACCTACAAAAATATCCCATCATGTCTGCAGAGAGTCCCTGGAAATGCCTCAGTGCCATCACCCCTTCCAGTCACCAGGTTCAGGACAGACCTGGGCCACAGAGAAGCAAAGTGATAACTTTGGCCTCTATGGTGACTACTGATGGTCAGGATGTAGGCCAGGAGCAGCGGCAGAGAGAGGTGAGACCCCTTAAGCAGGCCCCCACCCTAAGAGAGCACTGCTGTCCTCTGGCCTCAGCTTTGCATCGAGGTCTCTGGACGGTGAGCTGGGGCCCTAACCAATGCCATCCAAGCAGGCTGCAGGCTCCCTTTGTTTCCATAGCAGTTCAGACCCAGCAGTGCCAGGATCGCCAATATGGCCTCCAATTGACCCTTTTGGCCTTGAAGGATTCTGACCTGGCAAGGACGCAGCCTACCTGTTATGAGGGGACAGCAGAGGAGGCCCCTGACTCCTACAGCTGAGACTTTGCCAGCAGGGCTGACCTCTGACCTACTGCACAGATTTCCCCCAGCCCCTTCCTAGGACACTGTGGAACAGACTCTCCCCTTCTCCTCACAAAACAGAGAAAAGAGGCTTTCAAAAGGGGAGACTTGACACCTTCTTGCCCTCCCAGTGCTTCCCACTTCTTGCTTAAGAGCCACAGGCAGGCGCCCCCACAGGGACACATCTGGTTCTATGGGAAGTTAAAGTCACAGTTTGGCTTTGCCAGCGGGTTCTGAGCTCACAAAGGGGAGTTTTTGAGGGTCTCCCACAATATACACATAGCTTGATGTTTCCCATAAACACCATGTGGGGCTCATTCTCATCCCAGGCCAGAGTCAGCCCTGAATTTAATATTCCACTCAAGAATTGATCCCTAGCCGGGCTCGGTGGCTCGGCCTGTAATCCCACGCTTTGGGAGGCTGAGGTGAGTGGATTGCCAGAGCCCGCGGGTTCGAGACCCACCTGGACAACTTGGCGAGACCTCATCTCTACAATGAATCAAAAACTAGCCGGGCATGGTAGCGCGCACCTGTAGTTCCAGCTACATGGAAGGCTGAGGCGGAAGGATCGCCGGAGCCCAGCAGGTCGAGGCTGCAGTGGCCAGGAGCGGTGGGAGTGAACTCCGGTCTGGGTGACAGAGTGAGACTCCAACTCAAAAAAAAATAAAAAGAATTGATCCCTAATGTCTCCCAAAAGTCTCTTGAGTACCTCTCCCAAAAACCCCACAATTTCTTTCCTTCTCTTCTCCCCTCCTGTTCACTCCCACTGCCACAGCAGCTGGTTTTCACTCAGACACTGCAGTGGTTTGAATGTCCCCTCCAAACCGCATGCTGAAATGCAATCCCAATGTAACAGTATTCATTGCAGTAATGGGGCGGTATTACATTACAGTATGGGGCCTTTAAGAGGTGACTGGGTCACAGGAGTGCTGCCCAGGTGAATGGATTCATCCATTTGAGGATCAATGGGTTATCCTGGAGAGGGTGAGTTATCACAAGAAGGAATCTGTTATAAAAAGCCATTGTGGCTCCCTCCTGCACTCCAGTCCCCTCCCCCCTCAGCTCCCCTCACTTGATGACCTAAGCACCCTGGGGACTCCACAGAGAGGCTGCACCAGCAAAAACGTCCTCACAGTGCAACACCTCAACCTCGGACTTGACCTCCAGGACTATGAGAAACAAATTCCTCACTCTTATAAATTACCCAGTCTCAGGCATTTCATTACTGCAGCAGAAAAGGGATGAAAGCAAGCCCTTTCCACAGTAAGGGCCCTCTTCTCCTCTCCCGAGAGGTCATGCCCACCTGACCTGAACCCCCAACCAAGCACTCTGCCCCCAGATGAGGACCCGGGGTGCGCAAGGACCCCTGAACAGCCCATCTCACCTCCCTGAACAGCCTCCCCCAGCACTGTCTCAACAGAAACCCAGGTGGTCATGGGCCTCCACATCAGAGCAGGGGCACAGGGGTGGGAGGTTCTAGAAGGTTCTGGAATACTGAAGTCACATGGTGAACCAATGTCCTGCTGCTTCTCCTGACAAGAGAACATCTAACAAAAAAGGAGAAGTAGGCCGGGCTCGGTGGCTCAGCCTGTCATCCCAGTGCCTTGGGAGGCCGAGGCAAGTGGATTGCCTGAGCCCGCGGGTTCGAGATCCACCTGGGCAACGTGGTGAGACCTCATCTCTACAATAAATCAAAAATTAGCTGGGCGTGGTAGCGTGCACCTGTAGTTCCGGCTAATCAGAAGCATCACCTGAGCCCAGAAGGTCAAGGCTGCAGTGTCCATGAGTGTGCCACCGCACTTCAGTCTGAGTGACAGAGTGAGACTCCAACTCAAAAAAAAAACAAAAAAAAGGAGTAACTTGTCTGAGGGGAAAACAGTGAAATGTTTACGATGTCCACGTTAGCGATATCAGGCTATTACATCAGGGGTGAACTGGCTCCCCCACTCCCCAGACACGTCTCTCGGTCTCTGAGAGAACTGCCCAAGAAAGAATTGGGGGTTTTGGCTTCACAGCAAGGCGATTCCTGACAAAGGACCAGGAAAGCAGAACCCATGAGCATGGGAAGCCCTGAAGGCCCACAGGAAAGAGGACCCATGGACACTTACTTCCTGGACTCAAATCTTCCTCCCCGTGTCTGGGGCCACCATCCTCGGGCACAGCCAACACAGGCCCTTGTGACAGGCCTCCCATTCTCTGTCACCTCCCATTCTCTGCCACCACCCACTGATGGGATAGTGGGCTCTCCCCGATGCAGCACGCATCCTAGGGGAGAAGACACAGCACAGTCTGCCACCGGTCTCTGTGCAAGCCTAACTCGATTTATCTTGTAAAGTTGCTCCTGGTAAATTTTCTTCAAAGCCTGGGCATAAATTTCAGACATCGAGATACATAAAAACTGGCAATTATGACCATATGAAACATACTATCAGGAGAAGCAAATTAAAAGCTTTCACAATATCAATTTCCCAATTAGTTCCTCAAGGTCATTCCTACTAATGTCAACCCCTAGCATAATTACCTCATGGAAAAAAGTCCTAGAGGCAAAGAAAAGGTCACAGAAATTAGCCAGGCATGGTGGCACACTGTGGTCTCAGCTATTTGGGAGGCTGAGACAGGAGGACAGCCCAGGACTTTGAGGCAGTAAGGATGGCGGGGGTGGGGCAGCTATGATCACACCATTGTACTCCAGCCAGAGTGACACAGCAAAACTCTGTCTCTAAAAAAAAAAAAAAAAATTATTTTAATGAAAAAGGTCACAGTGGGACAGTAAAGGCTCCCACATCTGCTTGGAAGTTTCTTTTTTCCATAATTGCACGCTTTCTCTCATCCCATGGCCACACAAGAAGGGAAGAGGCCTGGACTTCCTAGAGCCTCACAGGACAGTATCACCCCAAAGCCCTAAGATCCACCCAGCTGGTCTCCTCCCTGCTCATGTGACCACTTTATTTAGAGAAGGGTTTTTGGAGAAAGGAACATAAGAGAGCCTAGGAGAACTTAAAGAGCTTAGAACAAAACTGTGCAGATGATGATGGTAAGTGTTGATCTAGATGTTGGCTGCACTTAGGTGAAGGTCTCAGGGCTCCATTTCCTGGGGTTGGAGCTACCAAACTGAGAACTAAGAAGGCTTCATAGGACCGAGGCAGTGAGGATGGGTGTCAGGGACCAGACTGCCCAGACCCCTCCCCTGCTGGCTGGAGAGTCACCCTGGTGGGAAGCACAGAGCAGGGAGCCTATTGGTTTCAAGCCAGAATTTAGGAACTTATCCCTTTAAAATATGCACTGATGGCAAGAGAAGAGCTCTGCCCATAGAGCGGGTAGTAGGCCAGGCACACTGAATGCCCTACTCATTTCTATTGTTCTTCCTGTTGGGGGTGAAGAGTCTGGGAAACTTCTGAGTCTCTCCTTTGGAGACCCCAGTTCCTCTCCTCCACCCACTAGCACTGTCCCATCTCCCTCAGAACATGGCTCCTGCTTTTGGATCCATGCCATGGCCAGAGCCCAACCAATTCACACCCACAGCCAGTCAGGCTATCCAGCTGGGGGCTGCCCACACCAGCCAGGGTGTGTTCTGGTCTCCATGGATCTGGAGCACCCAGGGCCCACCTAGATTTCCAACCAGCTTGTCCAGGCCACAAGGCCAACATCTGTACAGAGAGAGGCCGGACACACAGGCCAGCCTGCCTGAGGTTTCCCCCAACTCTGTGTGCCACAGATATGCTGCCTAGCCTTGTCCTGGGCCTCGGTGTCCAACATATGGGGAGGTCTATCCCATTAAGCCCTGTGGCCTCCTATGGCCCAACTCAAAGCCAGAAGAAGCTGCAGTCTGCTTCCTGCTACACACAAGGGACAGATGTAAGACCCAGGCATCTTCTGATAGATTGAAGACAAGCTGATCCCCCCCGCAAAAAAGCCTAAAAAGTTTTGCATCCCCCAGGGATGCAGGGCAAGGACGGCCCTATGACAGAAGCACTCACTCCTCGATCTGACCCCACCATCTTTCTCAGGGTATAACTGCAGCTGGGAGCTCACCTCAGAATACATCCATTCTGCAAGAGACCCCAGAATCAGGGTTACAAAGCCCCTAAGGAGAGGTTCCAGCACCAAGTTGGGAAGCCAGTTGCCTGTTAACTCCCCACCGTCAGCAAGAAAACACACCCACGTACTCACGCCCACCCACTGACCACTGTGAGCCATCCTCTGGGCACTTGCTCAGACTCCAGCCCCTCCAGCCTCAGAGGTATATCCTGCCTTGCTCTGCAGATGATCTTCTTCCCTCCTTCCCACCACGGTTGCTGTAGTGGATTGAATGGTGGCCCCCAAAAGATAGGTCTGCCTGGAATTTGCGAAGATGACCTTATTTGGCAAAAGGGTCTTTGAAGATGTGATTAAGGATCTTGTGGCAAGATTCTGGATTATCTGAGTGGCAGTAATCCAATGGAAAGTGTCCTTACAAGAAACAGAAGAGGAGGAGGCTATGTGAAGAGGTGGAGGCGTAAGTCAGTGAATGCCAAGACTGCCAGCAGCCAGCAGAAGCCAGGAGACAGGCACCAAACAAACGCTCCTCAGAGGTTCCAGGAGTCAATCCTGCTGCACCTTGATTTTGGACTTCTGGCCTCCAGATGTGAGAAGAACGATTTCTGCTGTTAAGTTAATTTGTGAATGTCAGCCACAAGAAACAAATACAGGCATGGCCACCCCAGGGAGCCCCCTGTCTACTTGGGGAAGCAGCTGCGACTCAGCTGGGAGATGAAGAGGAAGCAGGACCACAGAGCACAGCAGTCAGGAACTCAATTTCCCTGAAGCTGATGGAAGCCGGAGAAGCTAGAAGGCAGGGAGGCAACCTGGCCAGGTTTGTGTTCCAGAACTATCCCCAGAATACTCCACGTCTATAAATTATACATAAGCATGGATATGTGAAGAGAAAGGTCTGGAAAAACACAAACAAATATCAACAGTTTTCTTCTGAGTGGGTTCCTTTTTGCCTCTCTTGCTGTCTGAAGCTTGAGTTTATTTTACAATGAGCATGTATTACATCTGTAGATGTTACTACTACAATCAGGAAATAATTTTTTGTAAGACAGTTTTTGAAAGAAACTGGCAGTGGGGACAGGACTCTCACTCTGGGAACGGACTGCCTTGGTCCTGGGACTCCCCCACTGAGGAATCCATGTCCAGACGGGTCCTCCTGCTGGATTTTTTCTCCACTACTGAGAAAAGCACGTTCTTCAGCGGTGATGCTTCACAGCAGTAAGACATTTCATGAAAGATGGCTGACTTCCTGGGGCAGGGAGCAGACACTGGGGCCATCTGTGAGATGCCCATGACCTGGCCATTTAGGAGCACCCAAACCTGAGGAGACCTCCTAAATGACCAAGGGATGACATCCACCTCAGCCCTGCCAGTTTCCTATTTATCCCAGCTGTTCCCTGTCCCCTTTCTCCATCCCTGCCTTCTTGGGTATTGAGTACATTTTTATAATTCCATATCCTCCCCAATATTGATTTATTCACTGTTCCTTTCATTTTCATGAAGTGGAGTATTCGGGGTTATTTCTGGAACACAAACCTGGCCAGGTCGCTTCCCTGCCTTCTAGCTTCTCCGGCTTCCATCAGCTTCAGGGAACTTGAGCTCCTGACCGCTGTGCTCTGTGGTCCTGCCTCCTCTTCATCTCCCAGCTGAACTGCAGTCTTGGTGGCTGCTCCGGGGGTTACACCCCACCTCAAGCTCTCACAGCCCGTGTTTACATGTGGCAGACAAGACCACATGTGGTGTAAGAGTCTCACATCCATGCATGACAGTCTCTCCCTTCCACCTTTGGGCCATTGTTGTCATATATTTACTTCTATATAGGTATGTTAAAGACCCCCAAACACAAGGTTACTGTTTTAGGTCAGTTATCATTTAGGAAGTCCATTTTTGGCCGGGCACGGTGGCTCAGTCAGTAATCCCAGCACTTTGGGAGGCCGAGGCAAGAGGATTACCTAAGCCCGAGGGTTCGAGTCCAGCTTGGGCAACTTGGTGAAACCTCGTCTCTACAATAAATCACAAAAAACTAGCCAGGCATGGTGGCATGTGTCTGTAGTTCCAGCTACTTGGAAAGGCTGAGGCAGAAGGATCGCCTAAGCCCAGCAGGTCGAGGCTGCAGTAGCCATGAGGGCACCACTGCACTCCAGCCTGGGCAACAAGAGTGAGACTCCAACTCAAAAGAAAAAAAAGGAAGTCAATTTTCTCTCTTTATTATAGTAAAATGCACATAACATAAAATTTGCTATTTTAACCATTTTTAAGTGTACAGTTCAGTACCATTGTGCAACCATCACCATCATCCACCTCCAGAACTTTCACATCCTTTCAACCTGAAACACAACTCTGTTCCATTAAACTCTAACTCCCCATATCCCTCCCCCAGACTCTTATGCCCACCATTCTACTGTCTCAATGAATTTGACTACTTAGGGACCTCATAATAAGTCATTTCTCATTTAAAGATTTTTTTTTTTTTTTGAGTTAGAGTTTCACTCCGTCGCCAAGACTGGAGTGCAGTGGCTGCTCCCGGCCACTGCAGCCTCTACCCACTGGGCTCTGGCGATCCTTCTACCTCAGCCTTCCGAGTAGCCGGAATTACAGGCGCGTGCTACCACGGCCGGCTGATTTTTGATTTATTGTAGAGATGAGGTCTCACTGCCCAGGCGGGTCTCGAACCCGCGGGCTCAGGCAATCCACTCACCTCAGCCTCCCAAAGGCGTGGGATTACAGGCTGAGCCACCGAGCCCGGCTTCATTTAAAGATTTTTAAGACAGAAAATTATCTTTTATATTCATCCACAGTCTGTCTGGGCTGTCTAAGACCTATAGAAAAGTGCTTCTGGGTGAGTTCCATCACACACCCACAACTAGGCCTTTTAGAATCTGCTGCAATTCTCTTGTTTTCTCCTCTCACTCTTACGGTGGCCACGGCCTCGCCCACGTTCTGCCAAGGGTGAACCAGTCCATGAGTCCTGCCTCTCCCTGATGGGCTTGTCCCCTCAGGAATTCAGTTCACCTGTTGTCCTGTGTATCAGTTTTCTGTGCTGAGTAAAAATTACCACAAACATAGCAGCTTGAAATGACATCTGTTGATTAGCTCATAGTTCTGTGGGTCAGTCATCCGTCATGGCATGGCTGAGTTCTGTGCTCAGGGAAACACAACACTGGGAAGGCTCTGGGGAGAAGAGGAGTCCAAGCTCATTCAAGTAGCTGGCAGAATCCACTTCCTTGTAGTTGCACATTTGAGGGCCCCCTTCCCCACTGGCTGTCAGCTGAGGTTTCTCTCTCCCCCAAGGACACCCAATCTTGTGGCATGTGACCCCCTCCCCCTCCATCCTCAAGCCAGCAACAGCAAGTAGAATCCCCCTCCTGCTTCATCTCTCTCTGGCTGCTGCTCCTGCCACCAGCCGGAGGAAGATCCTGCTTCTAAGGGTTCCTGTGACCAGACCAGGCCTGTGTGGATAACCTCCCCATGAAGTTGCTGCGCCATACAATGTGACAGTCTTGAAATGGAAACCCAACATGTTTACGGAGCCCAGAACCTAGGACGTGGGACCTTAGGGGGCCATTTTTAGAACTAGGCCTGCCACTCCATGACCTCAGCTCTCTGGGTGAGCTCAAGATTTGCAAGCTATGGATGTCTGTTCCTTGTTAGGGTAGGCACAATATTTCCTTGAGCTTCCTTAGTGGAAGAAATAGGCCTCCCATGTCAATTTGGTTTCTCAACTATATCATGTTAGTTGACAAAGAAAGAGCATGCTTGTCCTCAGAGTTGAGGGTTCTATTTTCTAACCATAATGCATGCCACAATATCCAGTGCAGATATTTCAATATTCATTTCAGATGCTGCACATTTTGCTGGGTTCCCTGGGTGCCTGCAGCGGGTCGGGCTCCATTCTCCATGCTCCATCCATCTCATCTCCTACCCTCTACAGCCCTGTGTGGTGATGCCTCATCTGATGGTGGGAAATTGAGCCACAAATAGTCCAAGCCACTGGTCAAGGTCACACAGCTAGCTCCTGGGATTTCAGGGTCAGCTGCAAGCCCCAGCCCCACTGATTGTGCTGGGGCTGTTCACCTTCATGTGTCTTGAATATGCTAATAGTGATGAGTCATCATAAAACTAAATTTAATCATTTTAAGCTGCAATTTCAAAAGCAGCTCCTCAGCAGATTGGTGGTTACCGGGGCTGGGGTGAGGGAGAAGGGAGAGTGGCTGCTTAATGGGCATGAGGTTTTCTTTTGAAGTGGTGAGAATATTCTAGAACTAGAGGCAATAGTTGCACAACACTGTAAATGTACCAAATGCCACTGAATTACTTTTAAATGGTTAATTTTATGTTACCTGAATTCCATGTAACTAAAAAATATATCCTGGGGAGGAAAAGCCACTCCTTAGGGTGGCAAACCCCTCTCCACAGCTAGCCTGGCTGGATGGCACCTACTGTGGATCTTGAACTTCTTCCCTAAGTAAGTAGTACCAAGTAATCATTCCCCTGTGTTGGACAGGATGTGTTGAGAATCCAGTGCCTAAGTATATTCTATATTAGAAACAAAAATGACAACTAAAACTGGACCAAAAACGTATAAAATACACAGGACTCTCTTTTTAAAAAGTACTTTAATATAACATTACTTCTTCCATTCACACTTAGTATGCATGCAATTTGGGAAAGAGGTCATTTAAAGCCAGCCTTCACAAGCAGATCCATATAGATTTATCCTTTACAGTAAGAGAAAATAAATTAAGGGTTGTTAACAGGACCATCCCACTACATCTCACTGACTCTTACATCTTATAAAAGTATTTAAACACAAAGAAATTTTGCAGCTCAAATGAATTATGTATATCCTTTCTTCCATCACTTAATTCTTCGAATAACTCAAAGGAAAAATTATCAAAGGAAACATTATGTTCTCTTAATTCGTTTGTCAAACACCCACCACCCATCTCTTCCCATACATAACCAATATTTAAACTGACACATGCGAGAAACTTAGCTTTGGCCCTGTGAGTTTAATGACAATCACACTTCACACAACTCAGCTGTAAGGAATTTACAAAAACGCAGATAAATATGCCCACGTAGACTCGGTCCTAGAGTTATAAGAAAAGAAAAAAAGCTTTTATCCCTTTCCAGACCCAGGCAAATAAATACAACAGGATCTTTTGCTCCTATCTTGGAAGGTAGCAAATTCACAAGGCTTCCCCTAAAAGGACTGCAGGTTGCATCACCCTCTCCATGAAAGACGTCACGTTGATCATGGCCAGTCTGTTCTTTCTCATCTGCAGAGCCCAGGAAGAAACTCCCTCCAGCTCTTCAGCACATGGAATACAGGTGGTGGTCAACAGACACTGGAAACCTCGCAGCGCCCACAGCATAAAGATTGCCCCATTCAGCCGGGCTCGGTGGCTCAGCCTGTAATCCCACGTCTTTGGGAGGCTGAGGTGAGTGGATTGCCTGAGCCCGCGGGTTCGAGACCTGCCTGGGCAGCGAGACCTCATCTTTACAATAAATCAAAAAATCAGCTGGGCGTGGTAGCGTATGCCTGTAATTCCGGCTACTCGGAAGGCTGAGGCGGAAGGATTGCCGGAGCCCAGCAGGTCGAGGCTGCGGTGGCCGGCCACTGCACTCCAGTCTGGGAGACAGAATGAGACTCCAACTCAAAAAAATAAAGATTGCCCCATTCACCTTTTCCAGATTCAGAACACCTACCTGCCTTCCCCTTGTTAAAGACAGAATCATGAAGAGCTTGCTGTTTTACACAGAATGCTAAAAGAAACACTCATTTAAAACACTGGGCTGGGAATTCCCTGGAAGGCAGGCCACACAGGCCCTGGAGAGGGCTATTTCTTAACTATGCAATAAAAACTAAAGGGTACGGTAGTTATTTTTGATCGTGCAATAAGCACCTGGAAGCGTACCACCTGTGCAGGGGGCCACTTCCCACAGCCACCTCTAACCGCAACCACTCATACACCTCCCACAGACTAGGCTTCACCCTAAGCCCTGGCTCCTTCCACACAACTAGGCTGTTGTTCTTATGCAGTCCTGGAATGTATTTTTGGTTGTTTTTAACTCTATAAAAAGGACATCATGCATATGTGATATTTTGAGAATGGCTTTTTCACTTAACATTTAGCAGCTGAGACTCACCCCCCGTCCCGCGTGCTGCTGCCCCTCCCCTTGTAACTCACACAGCAGCCCGTGCTGACTGCTAACACCCAGTTCACACTCAGCCTCACCAGCTGAGGGGCCAAGACACTTCCGGTTTCACTGTGTAGGCAGAGCTGGCTTTGCTTGTGTCCCCAGGAGGCATGTTTTGGTTCCTGTAGCTGCTGCAACAAATCACTACAAATGTAGTGGCTCAAAACAAGGAAAAGTACCATCTTGTGGTTCTGGAGGATGGAATTCCACTGGGTCTCACTGCTAACACCACGGTGGTGGCAGGTCTGTATGCCTTCTGGAGGCTCTAGGGGCGAATCAGTTTCCTTCCTTTTTCCAGCTTCTGGAGACCATCACTTTCCACGCATAGCCCTTTCCTCCACCTTCAAGTGTGCAGCACTGCATCTCTCTGCCTTCTTCCCAGGCCCATCTCCTCTGACTCTCCTGCCTCCCTCTGGCACTACTAAGGACTCCGGGTTCCCCTGGACCCACCCAGATAATGCAGAAAAACCTCACTATTTTAAGGTCAGCTGACTAGCAACTCCAGTTCCAGCTGCAACCTTCCTTCCACTTTGCCACATACCTGATATATTCACAGGACACCTTTGGAGGCCATTATTCTGCCTGCCACAGGTAGCGTTGCTGGGTTGCCCATGCCTTCTCCAATGCCCGGACCTAGAGCACTTTACATTGCCAGCTGAGTGGCAGAGTTGGCATCTCATTGTGGACTTGAGTTACTGCTCCTATGCCTCTAGCATGGCTGAGTTTCTCCTCACAGGGTAGCTGACCACACAAGAATGGTCAAGAACCATGGGTTATGAGGGTTCTATCTCTGTGCACCCAAGGTGCTAAAAACATCAACACGTCCTGTCCAGCAGAGGGGAATGTTTCCAGTCAGTTCACCGTGGATGGGGGCCAGGGTGTCTGTCGCACACGGTCTACATACTGTGAGCAGTGGGCATGCTGCACACTCGTGTTGGAGCTTCACTGCACATTTATCTGCATGCCGCCATCACACTGCTTGCCATCAGAGGCGTCTGCCCAGCACCCACCCTGGTGCCAGAAGGCAGACGCTAGCACCCAGCGCGGTGGGTGGCACAGGGCAAGTATGCCACAGATAACTGGCCAAGAGAATACCATGAAATCTCTTCCAGGGCCAGCCCTCATGATACTCTCTGACCATCCCACTAAAAATCTAACCTGAGTTACGGCCAGGCACAGAGGCACACACCTGTAATCCCAGCACTTTGGGAGGCAGAGGTGAGAGAATTGCTTGAGCCCCCAGGAGTTCAAGACCAGCCTGGGCAATATAGCAAGACCTTGTCTCTAAAATAAATAAATAAATACATCTAATCTGAGTCAGGAAAAACTTCTATCTTCTTTCCAACAAACGCAGGGAGGCCTCCTAGAGTGAAAGAGCTAAAAAGAATTATGACCATTATGACAAGTGGCCATCCTCTCAACAGCCTGAAATTTCCAAGGTCACTGGTGTCTGATGCTGGCAGTGCCCATCCCTGTCACCCCAGCACCCGCCAGGGACACCCCATTACCAATACTTCTAGAAAGCAAACAGTGAGAGCACTTGGCATCAGAAAAGACCTGCAACTCAAGTTCAATGTTTTCTTACTTTTTTGCACAGAGGGAGCAAAGGATGGGGACAGAGGAGACAGAGAGGCCTGGCAGATATCTGCCACGAAGATGCTGAAGAGGCAGCTGTCCTAGTGAGTCCAGTGCTGGGACAGAGGTCAGGGCTGGAGATACAGGCATGAGGGACAAAGGGTAGAGGGACCTAGAGCTGGTGGTGGATGGGTGGCCTGCCACCATGGAACTGAGTGTGGATGGGAGAGGTCAGTGCCAAGGCCAGGGGCCGGTCACTAGCAATCCCATGAGTGGTCACAGGAGGCTGTTCAAGAGAAGTGACCTGAAGACAGAGCAGTGGGGGAACATGAGAGGACACGCCCAGACAGTTTCTTCACGGACTTCTGCTGAAAGGGGGTCAGGAATTATGGAGTCACAGCTCAAGGGACCTCAAGTCAAGAGGGACCGTCACATGGTTGTGGTTTAGAAACAGGAGACATAGCAGGTTTCCATCCCTGTGGGAATCATCTAGAAGATTTGGAGAGACAAGTGCAAGTGACAGGGTACAACACTGCAAGGAAGCACTTGAGTAGGCAAAAGGGGTGAGAGCCAGCAAAAAAGGAGAGGTGAGATCAGTGCACGGGGTGGTGACTAAAAAGATGCACCCACAGCTATCCTGTCCCCAAGTGCTCGCGTCTCTCCTCCCACCCAGAGGTGGAGTCCTCTTCCCCCTTCTTAGATCTGGACTGGACGGTGACTGTTTAGACCAGGAGAATGTAGCCCACATTCTCCCACGTGACTTCTGGCAGGAGTGCCACGCTCTCTTGGACCACCCTCCTCTCAGCCTCTCACAGGGCTGTATACCGAAGTCTTGTCCAGATGCTGTGAGACAGGAGGCTACGTGGAAATGAGGCAGGACAGCCCAGTGCAGGTGACTCTGAAAACCTAGCCAGGGCTAGGATTTCTGTTATCTTCCCAAAACGAGCCCATAGTACTTTAAGGTAGGAACAGAACTTCTTTTTTTTTTTTTTTTTGAGTCAGAGTCTCACTCTGTC
>NW_007034722.1:140196-146179 GCF_000164805.1 Carlito syrichta
CGAACCCTCAGGCTCAGGCAATCCACTCACCTCAGCCTCCCAAAGGCGCGGGATGACAGGTTAAGCCACCGAGCCCGGCTGGAACAAACCTTCTTAACAAGGATCATGTCAATACCACTCTCCCTGTATTAGTCAGCTCAGGCTGCCATAACAAAATACCACAGACTAGGGGGCTTACCAAGATAAATTTATTTTCTCACAGTTCTGGAGTCTGAAAGACCAAGATAAGGTGCTGGCCAATTCAGTGGTTCATAGACAGCCACTTCTCACTGTGCCTTCACATGCAAAGACAGGGAGAACACAAGCTTTCTGCATGCTCTCCTTACAAGGGCACTAATCCTTTTGTGTCAGGGCCCACCCTTATGACCTCATTTAACCTTAATTATCTCCTTGACCCTATCTCCAAATATAGTCCAAGGGCTAGGGTTTCTACATATCAATTTTGGGGAGACACATTAAGTCCCTAGAGCTCCCTCCTTAACCTTGTCCTGCTGCTTACAGTACCTTCTAGAAGCTCCTTTGGTTGCATTTTCCACATCTCAGCAACTCCAGGCATTTGGGCCTCCCTGTGGCAGGTCGAGGGGTCCTCAGAGTTTCCCTTGGTTATACTCCCTTCCTTTTTTTATAGAAAGTTTTATCTGATCTATAACAGAGGCAGATCAGTATTAGTGTGAAGATGGGAGCAGGAAGAAAGCAGGGAATAGAGAAAAGTCCAACACATGGGTGGGGAGGCGATCACTGTGTTCACTAGGTGATAACATGGTGGCGATGGTTTCACAGGTGTATACATATGTCAAAACTTACCAGATGTTCCCCTTTAAACATGTGCAGTTTATTGTACACCAATTATACCTTCATAGAGTTTTCTAAAGGTTTGGTTTTAATTAATATTTTATTTTATTTATTTATTTATTTATTTTTGAGTTGGAGTCTCACTCTGTCACCCAGACTGGAGTGCAGTGGCTGCTCCCGGCCACCACAGCCTCGACCTGCTGGACTCCGGCGATCCTTCTGCCTTAGCCTTCCAAGTAGCCGGAACTACAGACGCGTGCTACCACACCTGGCTAATTTTTGATTTATTGTAGAGATGAGGTCTCGCCAAGTTGCCCAGGCGGCTCTCGAACCCACAGGCTCAGGTAATCCACTCACCTCAGCCTCCCAAAGGCGCGGGATTACAGGCTGAGCCACCGAGCCCGGCTAATATTTTAATTTTAAGGTAATTGTAGATTCACATGCAGTTGTAAGGAATAGCACAGAGAGACCCTGTGTGCCCTTCACCCCATCCCCCTCAATGATAAACCTGCACAAACCGCAGCACAATATCATAACTGGGTATGATTGTAGCTGCAATCCACTAATCCGACTCAGACCTCACCAGTTTGCCTGTCCTCACTGTGTATGTATGGTCAGTTTCATGCAGTTGAATCACATGTGCAGGCTCAGACATCCACCACCGTCAAGACACAGAACATCCATCACCAAAAAGATCTCTCATGCTGTCTTTTAAAAATTATTTTTTCAACTGTGGTAAAATACACATAAAATGTACCATCATAACCATTTTAAGGATATGGTTTAATGGTATTAAGGATATTATATCTCGGCCGGGCTCGGTGGCTCAGCCTGTAATCCCAGCACTTTGGGAGGCCGAGATGAGTGGATTACCTGAGCCTGCGGGTTCAAGACCCCTGGGCAACTTGACGAGACCTCATCTCTACAACAAATAAAAAAATAGCTGGGCGTGGTAGCACGCGCCTGTAGTTCCAGCTACTTGGAAGGCTGAGGCGGAAGGATCTCCTGACCCCGGCAGGTCAAGGCTGCGGTGGCAGTGAGTGTGCCACTGCACTCCAGCCTGGGCGACAAGACTGGGACTCCAACTCAAAATAAAAGCCATTTTTTAAAACCCAGAGGAAGCTCTGTGAGCAGGCGCCAGCTCTGTCTTGTGGGGTCCTTAGTCATTGCCCTTTTGCCATCCCACAGGAACCCCCTGGAGAGGCAGCCTCCCAGAGCCAGTGTTCCTGAAGAATGAGCCCGGGATGCCATACCTGCTAGGCGTCTGGGTCAGATCACGGCGTCAGGGATACACACATAGGCCTACCTACACCCATGGGGGCCCTCCCTCTGCAGGACAATTTAGAAGGCTGAGAATTCCAGTTCAGACCACCCTGTTCACCCATGTCCTGCAGGCCTGGGGAGCCAAAGGCCTGGGGAGCCAATTCTGACCTCCTGAGAAATGAAGCATCAGAAAAGTAAGCAGAGATGTCGGCCGGCTCGCAGGAGAGAACTGGCAAATAGATTTCAGGACTCTCAATCTCCCTTACCACATCCCAACCACACTGCCCTGGCCACTCACTCCCCAAACCTGGCTTTCACCCTGCAATAAAGTCGCCAGCGAGGCCAGGGCCTCTGCTGTCTTGTTCTCTGCCAAATCCCAAGTTCACACCCAGCTCATGTCTGTCAAGCGAATAAATGACCACCTTAACTCTGTGCCTATTTTGAGATGGTCAGGGAGGGGGTCACCACTTCTTTCCATTGCACCAGGTGCTTTACAGGGAAACCACCTGCCTCCTTCCCCCTCTCCAATTAGTAAGACTTGGATCCCAATTGCAGAGGAGAGCAGAAGAGACAGCAGAGGCCTCTTACTGGGAACAGAGACCAGAGTGGGGCTCAGTCTCTGTTGTGCACCACACCAGTCACCTGGGCCACAGGGGGCAGGGTTCCCTGTCACTTGCATCAAAGCCTCCTCAACACAGGGAAGAGGAAGCAGGCAGGGCTACCTGCGGTGTCCACTAAGAGGTCCTACTATCCTCCTCTTCAGAAAAGGGAGCCAAGGAAGTGCTCCCCCCATGCAGTACTGAGAGGGCCAGGACATCTCCCACCGCCAGCTTCAAATATAATGTACACACGGGGTGCTGCCCTGGAGAGGTCTCAGGAGTCCTAAGGCTCGCTGGCTCCCCCAGATGGCACAAGCCTGACCCTCCGTGGCTCAAGTTTCGGTGGCATCAAGGACCTTCGCAACGTCCTGGAGAAGCACAGGTTAGGTGAACATACTTCTAGCTTGACTGCACTTAATTCACCTCCATGAAAAGGTCTTAAGGTGAGTCTTTTTATGCACTACTGGTCCATTGCAGAATGTTTGGAAACAGTAAGTAATATCAGTGATGTCCACTGAGTTAACCGTATGATGAAACACACACACTGATCTCATCAAATGATGACCTTTAAGTTAACTCTGTGATGACACACATTAAACTGATCTCTTCACACCTTATCAGTTTGGGCTAAAAGCAAGGATTCTGCAGCCAGCAGGTGTCCCAAACTGTCTAAGGAGTGTCTTGGAGGTCCCCAGCTACCCCCAGGTTTTGCCAGAGTGAGACATTCCAGAGCAGTAGAACAAAGCAATTTATTTTGATCGCTGTGTGCTCTGCTGGAGGTGATGGACATCACACATACCCTGAGAATGTCGACAACGCAGCAGGTAGAGCTCAGACATGGATGGAACTCAGCACCCTGGGGAAGGAAGCTGGCCACAGCCTGCGCCCTCCGACAAGGCCCCTCCGCCCAGCTCAGACCCCCATCCGCTACACCCCTGTGGCCTTCACAGAATGCACCCCTACCACCCACTCAGCACCCTAAGAAACAGGATCCCCACTGGGGAGTCCCCACGAGGTTGCTGTCATTAGCCATGTTTGAGGAAAGTTGAAATATATCGCTTACCACTCTGATGACTCAGGGTACAAACCAAAGTATGTCCTTCCTTTCTCTGTGGCCACTCAACAGCCCTGCTGGGCTGTGGCCCAGATCTGTGTAGCCCAGCTGCCTCCTCCCCCTCAGCTGCCAGGGACGCCCCAAGCCGTAGCTCCTGACAGATGCCTCTACACTCCCAGGACTGCAGTCCAGAAGGGGATGAACTTTACCCCAGCATCGGGCGTGCAGGGGGACCTGAGATGGGCAAAGGATTTAGGGGACTTCACCAATGCCACTCGAGTCAGGTGTGGGAAACAGTGTGTGGACCTTCAATTGAGAGATACAGTCACACGGAGGAGCATTAACATACACTACGAGTCTTTCCAGAACTCATGGAGCACAGCCAGCCCTGGGACATGGGGGGAGGACACAGCCCCGTCTTGAAAGACCTCCCCAGGCCTGTAGCCTCAAGGAGTTTGTCTTGGTTTAAAAACACAGGGGGCCAGGCCCAGTGGCTCAACCTGTAATCCCAGCACTTTGGGAGGCCAAGGTGAGTGGATTACCTGAGCCCATGGGTTCGAGACCAGCCTGGACAACCTGGCAAGACTTCATCTCTACAATAAGTAAATAAATAAATTAGCCAGGCATGGTAGTGTGCGCCTGTAGTTTGGCTACTTGGAAGGCTGAGGCAAAGGATCGCCTGAGTCCAGCAGATCAACGCTGAGGTGGCCGTGAGTGCAGCACAGCACTCCAACCTAGGTGACAGAGTGAAAATAAATAAAAACACTCGAGAAGTGGGGTCCTATTGTTGAACCTGGGACCCTAATGAGAGAGATAGAGACCACAAAGAGCCAGCTCCAATGCAAACACACAAGGGTCTTTATTCAGGCTCGAGTCTGGGCTCATGCCCGAAGCAGCAGCTTCAGGGACGAGAGCCCCGATCCAGCATGGCAAGCAGTTTTTATACATCATTACAGAGGGAGGGGAAAGAACTTTAAACTTGTTTTTACATGATAGGGTAATTTCTCCTAATGGGTACAGGGGCACTTGGGATCGGTCTGGTCCGCTCAGCTACCTGTGATTGACTGGGGAGCTGCTAAATGAGCAGAGTGGAATGTCAGCAGGCAGGCTAAGCAAAGGAATGTCCGGGAGGGGTTTATTACTTGACATTCACATACTGCTAGCAGCAGTTGCGGAAGCAATCGGTTATTTTATGAGACAAACAAAAATTAAACTTAACAAAATTCTAAGTACAAACACTGCAAACAAATACAGTGAACGTGGGGTAGGAATTCATATAGTAATAGTTCTCTTAGAGTTTTTTTTTAATCTCTTGGCTCTCTCACTATCAGGACACCCTGCTCACCAGGGCTGGGGCACCCCAAAAGCCATGGCACTCAACCAGGTCGCCACAGACTCCCCTCAGGCACCTCCCAGCACACACAGACTCTGCCCTCAACGACCTTTCCTCCATTTGTCAAGAGCTACAATGAGGGAAACAGCCAAAAGTTCCTCAAAAAGACAGACATGGAGTTACCACAGGACCCAGCAACCCGGTTCCTGGGCATTTTCCCAAGAGAATGAAAACATATGCCTGGCCAGGCACGATGGCTCACACCTATAATCCCAGCACTTTGGGAGGCCGAGGTAAGAGGATTGCCTGAGCCCACGGGTTTGAGACCAGCCTGGGCAACTTGGTGAGCCCTCATCTCTACAATAAACAAAAAAATTAGCCGGGCATGGTGACGCATGCCTGTAGCTCCGGCTACTTGGAAGGCTGAGGCTGAAGGATCACCTTCAGCAAGAGCCAACAGAGCCCAGCAAGTTGAGGCTGTGGTGGCCATTAGTGTGCCACTGCACTCCAGCCTGGGCAACAAGGTGAGAACTCCAACTCAAAAAAAACCCCAAAAACAGAAAACATGCCCACGCAAAGACAAATGTTCAAGGCATCCTCATTCATAATAGCCAAAAAGTGGAAATCGTGAATGGATAAACAAAAAGTGCTCTGTCCATATAACAGACAGCCTTAAAACTGAAGTCCTAGCCGGGCTCGGTGGCTCAGCCTGTCATCCCGCGCCTTTGGGAGGCTGAGGTGAGTGGATTGCCTGAGCCCGTGGGTTCGAGACCCGCCTGGGCAGCGAGACCTCATCTCTACCATAAATCAAAAAATCAGCCGGGCGTGGTAGCACGCGCCTGTAATTCCGGCTACTTGGAAGGCTGAGGCGGAAGGATCGCCGGAGCCCAGCAGGTCGAGCTGCGGTGGCCGGGAGCGGCCACTGCACTCCAGTCTGGGCGA